>NC_056725.1:1700813667-1701116167 GCF_019279795.1 Protopterus annectens | reverse complement strand
GCGAGTCTGCTGCTCGTTTTCCAAGCCTCGTGGACACCTACAGGAAGTGTATAACACCCGCAATATGCTCGTTTTCCCAGGGAAGGAACTGAAAGTCTTTCTAAGGCTTCAGAAGCCGCTTTATGAGGTAACGCTGCCGGAAGTCCGTCGGCATACTCGGTTCCCCTTCGAGAAGCTAAGCAATCGGCTTAGCTATCTAGAAGCTGAAAAAAGTTCGACTGCACTGTAAAGGGGGAAAAAAAAAAAGTAATTTTCTGAGACATTTTTTTTTTTTTTTTTAAATGGAAATGCTACAGTTCACTGTTACTTTGAGCATGTCTGGTTTAGTTGATATTCTAATAATTGCCATACACTGCTTGCAGATTGTTCTTAGGAAAAGTGGCTCAATTTTCTATAAAATGATTTGTTGTGAATGATAAATTCTCCCACTTGTTTAAATGGGTCAGTAAGTTAAGCAGTATTACTACTGCTATCGAGTACAGTATTCCAAACAAAGGCCACCTGCATACACTTTCTGAACAGGGATGATGTTTAGATACTTAAAACCTTTTACATCTAATCTTGGCTTAACTTAAGTAATAACAAAATTAGTGCTGTCCATACATACTGCTCCTGTGATAAAGGTTTATTTTGTGAAGTTGCTGTGTGCTGAACTGCTGCTTTTTACTTTTTCATACTCATTATAAAACCTAACTCCCATTTCATCCCATTCTTAAGGGTGAAAGTACTACGGTTTAAGCACATAGTCTTTTTACATATAGATATCAAAAGTTGTTTTTTAAGGTTACCATTAATAAACTTTTGTTTCCAGCTACATTGAATATCAATAAAGATAACAACGTATATTACACTGCTAATAGAAATGAAAACTCAAAATGGTAATCTGACACACTACACATCCTTAAACGAATACGCCCCTGAGCTTTTAAACACAGGGCTTATTTTTAGCCGCAATGATTTTATCGTGGCTGAATAAGCCCTATTTAAACCTCTAACTATACTTAATAGAGGAACTTATGACTGACTTGGTACAGTAAACAAAACCAAACATGTTACAATCTGCATAATATGTAATTCCCGTTGATACCATTAACATGCACATTAAAGCTGAAATATCTTTTCTATATAAAAACACCTTTAGGATATTAATATATCAGGACTTGAAATTTTCTGATTTAACAGTACACGAAAATCAGTAAATGAAGCAAAATAAGACAAGTTATACTGTACCAAATACAGAAACATACGAATAATACCTGAGAACTCAGCTTTAAAACATTTTTACTTGGAAAGTGCATTGATGATCTAGGTAATTGTAACCCCATGGAAATATAAATGAAGTCTGCACATTCTGCTATTCAATAATAATATAAAAGAATAATCCTGGCTGAGGTGCCCAACATATGATACGCCACCGAGCAATTTATATGTAGACACAATATACTTAATCACAGCTTACGAGATTGTATACAGTACTTGGGACATTTGTTGATGAAACTAAAATAATATGACCTTGCTTATCGTGGATGTTAATGGAATACTTAGATTATTGTATGGAGCCTACTGCAAAGCTTAGAATGGAACCAGGTGATTCTTAAGTAATATTTACTGTACAATGCAGTAAGGGTAATAGAGTACATGCTGTCTTTTTGTTTATATGTTATGTACAACAATGTTATAACAATAATAAGGGTTGCACATAAGTGAATTGTTATTGAAGGACTCCCCAACTAAGTGTGTCTATATTCATATATGTACATATGTGTGGATTGTTATATAGATATATGGTTTTCTCCAGGACTCTTCAGAATAAGAATGGGTATAGTAAGCCATATGTCATACAGTGAACCTATTGCAAATAAACAGTAGGGGCAAGATCTCCTTTAAGCATAAGGCCATCCAAGACCGAAACAGCACAGGACAGGGGTGATAAAAATGGTGGGAGTAATGATCCTGGGTAAATTGCTTAAATGAACAACACCTGCCTCTTGACATGAGCAAAATTGGTTATAATAGTTTTATTTTAACTTTAATACTTTATTATAAATCTCATAAGAAGAAAT
Organism: Protopterus annectens; assembly: GCF_019279795.1. Classification (NCBI taxonomy): domain Eukaryota; kingdom Metazoa; phylum Chordata; order Ceratodontiformes; family Protopteridae; genus Protopterus; species Protopterus annectens. The sequence goes on along the minus strand of NC_056725.1, from coordinate 1,701,114,104 downwards.
GTGGATTGCAGAAGTAGTGTTTGTGAGGGAATGAGTGGGTTAGGCTTTGTACAAATGGAGTTAGGTCACACAGGACCATTAAAACTCTTCCAACCCGGGCTTACTAATGCACAAGGTATATATATATACCAATAACTCAAATAAATACAAAAAACAAATCTGGTAAGGTCCTGTTTAATTCCTGGTCCAGGAGATTGGTGGGTAAGCACAGGGAAGGGACGGGAATAAAAGAATGCTTTCATAACATCTTTTTGAAAAGAATTAAAAACTTCCCAACATACTTACACAAATATTCAAGGCATCTTTCACAAAACAAAAAGCTTTGTAAATGTGGGAAATAGACTCATGGAACATTAAAGGGCTCCAGAACATTAAGAAAAGGAAACTATTTTTACATCTAGCGCTTCAGTCTAAGGCAATCTTCTTACTAATTCAGGAAACACACTTAACTAATGAACAATGGTCGGATATCAAAGAAAAAAAGTGGATAAGAGAAATGATAGCATCCGAAGGCAAAACAAACAGTGCAGGATTAGCTATAATTATTAAGAATCATTACAAAGATAGAATCTTAGATTCCAAAATAGATAAAGAAGGAAGATGGTGTTATATAATTATTTCAACCCCCCTTTATGATAAGCCCATTTTACTTCTCAATGTATATGCACCCTGTAATAACCAGCACTCCTTTTTTGCATCACTGTACCCTATCTTAAACCAATACAATAACCACTACTTGATCATAGGAGGAGACTGGAACTCATATCAGAACCCAAAAAAGGATAAATCAAGTCCACAGAAATCATGCAACAAGCAAGCAATCTTAGTATTAAACGAACTCAAATATGACTTTAACTTATGTGATCCCTTTAAATATGGTAATAACATAAATAATTCAAATAATTTCACATTCTACTCCAGCTGTCATAAAATGTGGTCGAGAATTGACTTTTTTCTTATCTCAGAAGCACTAATTAACCTTGACCCCGCAGTATCCGTACATGCCCGCTACATATCGGACCACTCTAAAATTACCCTGTATATTAACAAGACCACCAAGGACAACTTACTTCACCGGGGATATAACTGGTCCTTAAACCCCAATCTCTTAAACAAAAAGGAAATAATTCAGGAAGTACAGGTTATTCTTGAAAGGTCTTTAGACAATCTAATAAAACAAAACCATCCTCCTGATATTGAATGGGTGGCAACTAAGGCCCAGATAAGAGTTATCTTCCTACAGAAAGCGTCTTACTATAAGAGAACACAACTCAAAGAACAACAACAATTAGAGGCTAAAATTAAATCTTTGGAAAAGGATCTGATGAAAAACTACAATGCACAAACTGAAACAGAAATATTGAAATGCCAGAAAGACTTGTTCTTAGTCCACAACAATAATTTATCATTTCATGAAACTAAAATGATTGCAAAATATGCTAACCATATACAAACACCATCACGAGCAATGGCAAGGATTATCCATCAGTCTAAATCACCTTCCCAAATTGCGGAGCTATCCTATAAGAATAAGACCTACACAAAAAATGAAGACATTATTAAACTTTTTGAAATCTTATACTCCCAAATCTATGGAGAACAAAATTATCTGCCTACAAATCATAATTGCACAGTCTTCCTACAAAAAATAAATTTTCCAAAAATTGATACGAAACAACGAAAAGAATTAATAGAGCCAATAACCATGGAAGAAATAGTGGCAACAATCAAAAAATTTAAAACACATAAATTTCCCGGCCCAGATGGCCTTACTGCGGAGTTTTACAAAACATTCTGTCTCATCACTGCACAATCATTATATCATGTATTAAATTATATAATAAATAATAAAATTAATGATATACACTTCAATGCATTCAAAACAATCTTTATACCCAAAGAAAAGGCAGATCCTCAAAACCCAGACAATTACAGACCCATATCATTACTCAATATTGACACTAAAATTCTAACATCTATCCTGGCTGATAGACTGAAAAAAATAACATATATAATTGTTTCAAGGGAACAATCTGTTTTTTTAACATCTAGACAAACCAGCGACAATACACTAACACTACACACACTAATTTCTTATGCTAACCAGACTAACCAAAATATATATGCTCTAATTATAGATACTCATAAAGCCTTCGATAGAGTTAACACAAAATTTTTATTTCAAATCCTACCTTATTTTAACATACCTCAAAAATTTATTTTAACCCTTAAAACACTATACAACAACCCCTATACAACATTATATATAAATAAAAGGTGGTCTAATAGAATACAAATTAAAAATGGCACACGTCAAGGGTGTCCTTTATCTCCATTATTATTTAACCTATATCTAGAACCCCTATTCTTAAACATCAAAAAAAATCTATATCACAATGCCCCAGTAATATACAATACAAAAATTGCTCTGTCAGCTTTTGCCGATGACCTCAACATTTATTGTACAGCGCCGACCACAGACACCAAAAAAATACTAGCCGCTATCAAAGACTTCTCATTAATTTCAAACTATAAAATTAATCTAAAAAAAACTAACATCTTCCCTTTAAAAACTCCGAAACCTTTCTCACTGCTCCCATTGATAGGCCAGATAAAATCTGAAGAAAAAATTAAATATCTAGGGATTACATTCTCTACAGATAATAAAGACTTCTATCTCAATAATATCAAACAAAAGTGGGATCACATTCTACTTGATCTAAAAAGATGGAAAAATCTGAAATTACCATCATTAGCTAAAGTAGCAATTATAAAAATGAATATATTGTCCAGATTTTTATATATCTTCATGTCTTCCCAGTTATCAATACCTAAGAAATTTTTCAAACAAATTCACACTGAATTCGCTAAATTTATATGGGAACCAAAAAAAAGTAGAATCTCATATGACAAACTGATGACTCCAAAAAACAAAGGTGGATTAGACCTACCAAATTTCGAAAACTACTATTCAATCATAAATGCCAATAGAATTCTGAGAATTGCAAACTACAATAAGTTAGAAACCAGCTGGGCCCCAAATTGGGTGAAAATAAGTTTTAAACATATTGAAAGTCTGAATATAAATCCTAAATCAATACCCTTCTTAAGTAATAAAAACATCAAAGCATATAACCTATTGGAATGCCTTAAAAACTCTATAATAGTAACACAAAATCTTTTTTTAAGTCACTGAATCTCCTACAACCCATGATGATACTACAACCTATTCATAAAAATCCTAATCTAAAAATTAATAATCAGTTAATAGACCTGGAAAAATTCCCACTTATAATTAATATAACACTGCAAGATCTCTACCCATATTTGAACTGTTCCAATAATGAAATAAGAGACCAAATGGGGCTTCCCAAACCTTATTTGTCGATCTTAAGACAAATTAAAGAATTGTGTATAGGCTATCTACAGGATACAAACATCAATAAAGATGACCTAATGAAATGTAACTCATTATACCAAGCCATTATACAACACAGTAAATTTATAACATGTTCATATAGAATGATCAAGGACCTGCAATACCAAGAACACATACTTTTGTCAAACTTTTGGAAAGAAAAAATACCATCGGTAGAAAATCATAAAATATTACAAGCATTTAACCTAACAATAAAATCCATACCTCTTCAAAAGTTAGGATTTTCCCAACTCATGATATATAACAATGCTTATTATACACGCCTTAGACTACACAAGTTTAACTCTAGAAACTCCAAATTCTGCCCATACTGTAAAGATGAGATTGCTGACCTTTTACATATGTTCTGGAGCTGTAAATGTGTATACAAACTTTGGAACTCCCTGAAAGTACAGCTACAAAAGATGGGATACCAATCATCAACACTCACGTGGGAATTCATGATACTGCATATTCCCCCAATTAACCTATCCAAAACTCAAACAATTATCCTAATCAATATCTTCCTATTAATGAAATTGTACATAGCTACAAACTGGTTGTCCCCATCTAAAACCTCATGGAATAACTTCAGGAAGCTAGCGATAAGGCATATATTAGCACACAAGTACATAATAAACAGACAAAACAAAAACCCTAACATTTTGAAACGTTGGGAACACATTTTTAACATAATACTTGCATAAATAATTAATTCTAGAAAACAATTACAACATATACAATAAAATCATAACATGATATAGCACTATTCTAACCTGATGGTTTAACCCTGGAGAAAACAAAGCTTATCTCTTTCTATACTAGCATAATATAAAAGCATTCATGTAAATAGTGTAAATATGTTGTTAAAATATTGTGGTTATAACAGTCATATAGAACCTGTGGCTACTTTTGTTGAAATGATGTATATTGAAAACAAACAATAAAGAAGTATTATTGAAAAAAAAAAAATCTAAAACTCATAACATCAAATCTCAAAACATTGAAAACTACAAAGCAATTATAAATAACATCACATGCACTGTTTACTATGTTTATGCAGGGGGCAAGCCCCCTGCACCACCCCAAGTGTGGGGATCTGGCCCCCCACACCCCCCCCCCCCGTAAATTAAATATACCAACTCTGAGGTAGTGCAACCTCAGAGTTGGTATATTTAATTTACGGGGGGGTGTGGGGTGCAGGGGGGCTTGCCCCCCTGCATAAACGTAGTAAAACCTGTGTGGGATGTTATTTATAGTTGCTTTGTAGCATTCAATGTTTTGAGTTATGAGTTTTAGATGTTTTGGGTTTTACTTATTGTCGTTTAGATGTTATGAATTTAGATGTTATGGGTTTTCGATGTTTTCAATTGGAACCACACAGACATATATATATATATATATATATATATATATATATATATATATATAAGATATATATAACATACATTTATATATGTTTTACACACACACGCACAAACATATCTATCTATATATATATATATATATATATATATATATATATATATATATATATATGAAGGTATACTGGTTTTCTTACTCTCCAAGTAGCTAAATAGATAAAGTCATAGCCTGAAGTATTGTAAATCCTGGGTTCGAGTCCCCAGCAGTCATGCCTTTTTGCATTTATTGCTGTGGAAATGTCTGAGGTGACCTAAAGGGCAGTTTAATTTAAAAACAAAATTGTTACATTTGGAAAAGCTGTGTGGTGCTAAGCACTGTTTAAACATGGTCAATGGCTACTCCTGTTTGCATGTTGCTAAGCTTTGCTAAAACATGATTGTGGGAGTTTCCATGATACTCAGCCCCACTAAGCGGTTTGCAGAATGTTAAGCAACATGGCACTTTTTTGAATGTTACAGTGTGATGTGTAAGGGCAGGAAAACAGTCAATATTAAGGCCAATAGGTGGGAATTCTGCCACATTCATTGGAGTTTTATTAACCTGTTTATATGCCTGGAGGTGTTGGTGAAGGACCACGCTTTCGGGTGCAGAGTTGGGATGTGAAGGAGTCCTGAGTGTTTATTGGACTCCTGGAATGAAACTATGAATCCCAGCTTTTGCAGGATGATTACCAGGGCTCAGAATGTAAATCTGAAGCCTGGGACCAGTTCACCAGGGATCATACCAGTGCTACTGGTATCCCCTGCACTGGTGAGCAGTGTCGTCACCACTATGACAACCTGAAGAGAAGGAAGAGGGACACTTTGGACACCTGGGTCCAAGAGGCTAGGAGTGAGAGACCTCACAGATATACAAGTATGTCTGTTACTACTTTAATAAAATACAATCTGAACCTGTGTAAAACTGGTATGCATAATGGTGTGCTTCTCTTCCAAAAGCTGCATATGAATGGACTCACAATGTTCAGTCTCACACTGGGCTCCTGGCCAGGATGCACAGTGAGTGTGGTAAGTACGGATATTTTCTGATAACTGTAGTGCAATAAACAATAAACAATACCAATAATAATAAGCAATAAGGTTTAAAGCAGGACTGTGGTTTGATAACTAATGTGTGAAACTAACTGCAGTAGGGCTGTATTCATTGCATGGGTGTTCTAATGTCACTGCAGTCAACTGTAAAAGTGGAATAAAGAAATAATTCAAAAGTAACTGCTTTATAAATGTATTGCACAATCCACAGTATGGTTCAAGGCTGTATTCAGACCACTTTCTGTCAAATAATGCTCTGTATTCCTCTCACTCCAGGAACAAAGTATATGAGTAAGGTAGCCCATGTTCTGGGTAGATATCATGTGTATACTTCACAGATTCTAAGAAGAAATAACAATAAAGTGCAAAGCAGGATTGTGGTTTCATAAGTAATGTGTTCAAATACGTGCATTAGGGCTGTATTCATTGCATGTCTGTTATAATTTCACTGCAGTCAACTGTAAAACTGAAATAAATAAAGACTGCAAAAGTAATTGCCTGATAAATGTATTGCACAACCCACAGTATGGTTCAAGGCTGTCTTCAGGCCACTTTCAGTCACATAATGCTCTCTATTCCCCCACTCCTGGAACAAAGTGTATGGGTAAGGTAGCCCATGTTCTGGGCAGCTATCATGTGTATACTTCACAGATTCTAAGGAGCAATAACAATAAAGTGTAAAGCAGGATTGTGGTTAAGTAAGTGTTCAAATAACTGGAGTAGAGCTGTATCCATTGCATGTCTGTTCTAATGTTACTGCAGTCAGCTGTTACATTGTGTGCACGTCACCTGGAGTCACAGCGTTTGGGTTCTACTCCCATGCCTGCCAACTAAGACAAGATGGCTGTCTAGTCCACTTAATATACATGAACATACCTCTCAACTGTCATGATTTTTCATAATGTAATGACAACTGCCCAGTCTGTCTGGTCCATGATTAGCAGATAAATAATTACCTGGAATGCAATGTGTTTGCAAGTCTGTTTACAGAACACCTTGGTAGTTATGTAAGTGCACATTATGTGAAACAGTTCCTTGTACTTGTGTACCTGCATTTGAAAGTGCTTGGCCCATACTGTCCCATGCTAGCAGCTTGAGAGATATGTACATGCTACATCATCTATAGAAGCATTTGGGTCACTGTACTCACAAATGGCACTGCACATCTGTAGAAGTATGTATTAGCAGTCTGTGACTTCACTTATGGTAAGTTTTTTCTCTCTCCATACCCCTTATCTTCTTTAATTTATTAATGTTATTTATTATTATTATGATTTAATATTAATATATTCTGTTAAAATAACTGTTATGTTGGCCTTATTGGTTATTTCATACTTTTTGCTATTAACATACTTACTGTTATGTTATTTATTGTTGTGTTCCACATAATATACCTTAATATGTATTTGGATTAATCAGTATTATGTTCCATTATGTAAATACTAACATTGGTTTGGTTATTACTAACCTTAACTCATCTTTATATCTAATTTACTACAGCACTAAAAGGTAGTCTGGTTTCAGGTGATCCACCTACCTTATTTCCTCCAACCATGGCATCAAGACCCAGCACATCTGGGCCATGCCCTGAGGGTGCCACCTCAGCTGCCTCGCTACTGTGGAGACACCAGAGACTGGAATTCCACAACACCCTCACAATCCAAAGTGTTCATCCCCCTCTTGTGTCACAAACAACCCCTGTCTGCTGTCTTGTCTGTCTTGTCTGTCTGCAAAAGCTTCCTCACCTTCCCAACTTACCTCCCCCACATGAACCTATGTCCCTCTCTCAACATTCCACTTTCACCTTAAAAATAAATGGGCACCTGTCTCTCAAAAGAAATAACCCCCCCCCCCGGGATTCAAGAAGCTTGGCGCAAGGATGGTTTTAGCCTTGTGCCGAGCATCCTCACTACAGATGGCGCAGCAGCGCCATATCAATATGTATGAGGGTGCGCTGCCGCACCCTCGATGTGCACAGGAAATGTGTGCGAGTGCAGGGGGCATGTACGAGTGCTCTACGGAGGTGTAAACATGCCCTGATACTTGCAAAACCTACTATGCCTACTAGTAGAGCCTGCCCCTAATAGTAAGTCAGTAATTCAGTGTCTGTGGATACTGAAATGTATGCTAAGCATAAAAGAGTGTCCAGGAACAGTGAAATAAAATTGAAGTAGTAAACACACAAGCATGTAGTGGAATGTTGAGCCCTGTCCCTAGAACTTTCACAATTAGATTCCCTGTGTCCCTAATATCGAAGGTGTAAGCAAAGCGCAGCATGTTTGCATGTTGCTGCCCTCCGCCGAGTGTAGCTTACACATCATATTCATTCAAATAGAGAAAAACATGCAGCATCAATGTAAATGTCAATAGTGTAGTGTTTAGAGCATCCACCTAACAAACAGGCATTCACGGTTCGAACCCAAAGATAGCACATATAATTTTCCATGTGGAATGAATGTCGTTTTGCTGTAAAACCAACATAAGAGTATCGCTTGAGATATTTAACTTAAATATCATTCAAACAAAGTGGCACTGTCATAATGAATAAGGTACTAGTAAGCACGTGTAAGCACAAATAAGCAGCAGTAAACACATATAAGTACCAGTAAGCAAGTCTGAGTACACTTGCGCAGGTCTAAGCAGTGCCCAGCATAGGAAATGTATATAAGTATATACAGATATATAATATATATACATAGATATCTATATATATATATATATATATATATATATATATATATATATATATATATATATATATATATATATATATGAAGAAAGAATTTCGTAACAATAAAGCATACAAAAGGAATGAGACGGGAATCAACAGCAACCCCAGTATTATATAGCGCTGTCAGCATATGTCATATCAAGCTGGGCAGGAGTGAGCAAAGCACTGCTACTCACATCACAGGCAGGATATTACCAGTGGGAGTAACATTGTTGATTTGCTAAGTCTACTTTACACACATAAGGTAGTCCCTGGTGGGACTACCCAAAAATTGATAGACCATTTGGCCATCCGACCATTACACAAGCAAAGGCAGGTATGTTCAAGAACTAAATGGTGGGAGAGCCTGAGAATACATGGGTTGGGACAACATACATGTAGGGCCCGTAACGCCTGGCAGAGGGCAATGTGTGGAGGTGTGTCATGGCTGCGATAGCAAGTGGACAATGGATGGTATGCAAGTATTTTGAACATGGGTGGGGTGGAGGAACTAGGGGTATGAAATTATGGTGCCAGGCGTGCCAGGGTTGGATGGGCTGGTTCTAATTGGACTGCCCCGTGGAGGTCAGCGAGTTCGCTATAACAATATATGCATAAACACATGCAGACATCAGTATGTAGCAGTACATTCTCTGTAACACATTCATTCCATTTGCAGACATAAATAACATGAATGTGCCCTTACAAACCTCGACAGTAGAAGAATAATAGGTTGTGCAGAAGAGGGACGGGACAAAATTGCTAAAACGCAGAAGTGTGTAGAATGTCCGAAGTCAGTACTGTGCTGAAAAAAATCCAATGTGAGGACTTTCCCTCATATGGAATCATTCCTGTGATCTGCCTGCTATGGCAACGCCAATTACTAAACCGGTCTATTTGTAAAAGAAATAAACAGAACACATACATAATTAGGTTCTCATGTGTTACCACATAGTCATATTTATTAATTTATTGTAGTGCCTTGTTAACGGGAGTAAGGATGTAATGAAGCATAGAGTCTAATCTTGACATAAACACATGGGTGTCCCATGTAGGATAGCCCAAAAATTGCGAATAGTATTCTTTTGGTCGCTCATGTCACGAATGTCTGTGGACTAAACATTTGGGGGTTCTGAGGATACGTGGAGTGAGTCAACCGATGGGATAGGTCTATAGGAGTAGGGAGTGGCCAATGTGTAGTGGTGTGAATACACCACAAATCCGAATGGAGAATGGATGACTGCAGTGTTAGGGAAGGGTTGAGGTGTGTGTTTGGAGAAGCAGGAGCCATGGGTATATGGGTATATATGCAAATGAAGCAGCACAGCAATAGTGTATTGGTTAGAGCAACCGCCTAATGAACAGACATTCCCGCACCGAATCCCACTGCATCACATAACATTTACCATCAGTAATCTGTACATGAACATATTGCGACATCTGTCCGCTGTATAATCTGCAAAATATCAATTAAAAGTTAACTGGAGCAAAGTGTCAGTGTCATAATGAATAAGGCACTAGTAAGCAGGTTCAGGCATATATAAACACCAGTAAGCATGTGTAAGTGCGTTTGCGCGGGGTATGCATTCATTTACAGATGCACATATACACACATGTATATATATATATATATATATATATATATATATATATATATATATATATATATATATATATATATGTATATATATATACATGTGTGTGTGTGTATATATATGTTTGTATATATATATATACATATATATATGTATATGTATATATATTTATATATATATATATATATATATATATATATATATATATATATATACATATATATATATATATATATATATATATATATATATATATATATATATATATATATATATATATATATATATATATATATATATATATATATATACATATACATATATATATATATATATATATATATATATATATACATATATATATACATATATATATATATATATACATATACATATATATATATATATATATATATATATATATATATATGTGTGTGTGTGCGTGTGTGTGTGTGTGTGTGTGTGTGTGTGTGTGTGTGTGTGTGTGTGTGCGTGCGTGCATAGATATACACAGATATACAACTATGATAGGAAACAGCACACAAGAATGACATATGTTCACAGGCTATGCCAATGGAAGTGAGGAGCCCAAGCAAGAAACATGAAACACGTAGCATGACCTTCCAGCCCCCCCCCCAGCCGGACATGGGAAACATGCACACAAACAATGTAAAGAGTTCACTGCTCCCCAGACCACAGGCAGGATACAACCGGGGGGGGGTACACAGTGCACCCGTGAATTCTAATCTTGGAACACAGACAGGAGTGTCCCTTGCAGGACACCCCAAAAATTGGCAAGACCAAAAGAAGGTGATAGACCAAACATTCTGGCTGGGGTATATACATACTCAGAATACAAGGGTGGGAAAACCTGATGACCCATGGGCTGAGACAATTGTATGAAATGGTTCCCGTGAAGTGGAGAGTGGGCAGCGTGTAGTGGTGTGTCCAGAACAGACCAGGACCCAGAGTAAGGATGGGTGCTGTTGAGGAGGTGCGGGTGGCGGAACTATGGGTAGCTACTTATGGGTCTAGGTGTGCAGGTGTTGGCTGATGTGGGCCTATTTGGACAGCCCTAGGAATGTAAGCGAATGTGTTCATTGGGCAGAGGCGTCGCCCAATGAGCAGCCACACCCACTACGAGTCCCACTGCAGCAAAGTGTAATCTATATGGCAAGGAAAGGAATAACCAGATGTAGATGTGTATATGTAGAGGTATGTGTGTGTATATCTACCCATTGTGACATAGAGATAAGCCTCTCCCTCTCTGTAGTACAAATGTATACATACAGAGACAGAATACAGATACATACCCACATATAAATATATACGTATGCAGACACCCATAGACCCATATGTTGTTAGATATATATATATATATATATATATACAGCAAAATATAAATATACATGTATGCATACATATACAGATATATCTGTATATAGTAATGTATATATATATATATTTATATATATATATATATATATATATATATATATATATATATATATATATAGATAGATAGATAGATATATGTGACTGTAAATATACACATGTATATAGCTAGGATATGATACAGCAGTTACGAGTTACATATGTTCACAGGCCGTGCATATGGGGGTGAAGAGTCCAATAAACAAATGTGTAACACGTAGCATCAACCTCCCACCCCCCCCCCTCCCCAGATAGGCCGGTGAGACATACAGGCACACAATAAAGGTAAACACACTACTGCTTCCCAGACCACCTGCAGGATACTACCAGTGGAAGTGACCTGCCAGGTCTAATCTTGAAACATAGACATTGATGCCCCTTGTGGGATACCAAAATTTAATGATCATCAGAGGCAGTCCCGGTAATGACTTATCAAACCAGGCTATAGATGTACACAGACCAGTAGGTTATGCAAGCCTGATATATATGTAGTACGACATGTGTCCTGACATGGGGAGAGTGGGAAGTGTGTAGTGGTGTGTTTATACCCCACCTGCACCCACAGTAAGGATGAGAGCTGTAGAGGAGTGGCAGGTGGGGGAACTATGGGTATGCAATTATGGGCCTAGGCATGCAGGTATTGGCTGGTGCAGTCGCATTAGGACCGCCCCTGGGATGTAAGTAATATTCCAAAATGGGCATAGCTGACACCCATACCTCTCAACCCCTAAGAGCAAATACACTGGACAGGACATAAACCATCAGGGAAACAAATAGGGACCATACCTCTGAATTGTCCCCGATTTCCAGGGATGTCCCTGATTTTGACTCAATTTCTAACTCTGTCCCACTTAATCCCTCCTAAAACTAGTGAAAATTGGAGGAAACGTGGTGAATTACACGTAATGAATAACGACAACAATTAAGAGTTATAAACATCATTTACCTCAGAAAATGTGTATGAATTCATATGCTCTGAGTCTGTCAATGTGTCAGGTTAATAGCACCAATAATTTAAATGCATCCCTGATGTTGTTTTGCCATCTCCCTGATTCAGTTTGTATTTTTCCCCAATCGTATGAGAGGTCTGATCGGGACAGAAAGCACATATTCCACTGACAACCTTAGAAAGATGATAGATTATTATGTATGCAGTAGCATGACTCGGCTGAAGGATGTGGGTTCCAAAACCCAATTACTTGTTTGTATTGAAGAGTGTCAGTTCCCATGTATTACCCAGAAAGGTGCAGATTGCTAGCGGAACACACCAATAATATAAATCAAACTCTGGACAGGCCGTGGATTCCGTACAGTCGAACAGCATGCTTTTGCCTAATGGGCAGCCATTCCCGATACTGTAGGCATGTAATCTGATGTAATAGGCATCATAATGTAATATCTTAGTCCTCACTCCCACCCAGGGATGCAAACACCAAATGCAGTGCATTTGCAAGTGCAGGAGCAAGCGGGTGTAAGCCTGTTTGGCCGCCAGTATGTGAGTATTACACTGGTAAAACAATGTAGAGGCTAACTGAGTGTAGGAAACTGTAACCAGAGGTTAGCATTGCTTAGCTCCACACAAACCCATGCACACCCACTCACAACTGCTTTAATGTGCCTTAATCACTCCGTATCCAATGGCCTTGTTCTGCCCAGCAACAAAATAAACAGCCTCTGCAAGACTTGAGACCAGGACCCTGCACACACAGCTATTGTGATTAACCACTAAGCCATGGCAGATATAAAGACATCAGACCTTATCAAAAACATATCATCCAGTGCAGTCATTCAACAGTATAGGAAATGTATTCCATCATGTAGATGTATGTGTGAGTGTTTATGTCCAGATATAGATACATACATATATATAGATATATCAGGAACATCCCATGTGACAACAAAGCATTACAAAGGAATGAAAAGGGAAACACCAGCAACACCTGTATTATGTAGTGGTGTTGTCCTATGTAATATCAGGACTTCCTCAGACAGACATGTATCATTCATACATGCAAACATTTGTTCATTGACCATATACATCACTCTGTGCATGTTATTTACATTAACACAACAGTTCCTGTCCAATCATTATGTGAGAACAGTACTCTTGCAAGGTGCTATGTGCAACATCATCATCATGATAAAGGTAAATAGGGTAACCATAGGGAGACCAGTAGTGTTGTGTGTACAATGGGGTCGTCCGCATCACATGTACCTGGAACATTTAGGAGTCATGTGCATACTAGGATCATGTGCCTGAGAGACAGGGGTGAGGACAACTGGAGTATATTGTGGTGCATATTAAAAGGGTTACATGTGTCCAGTGGACACGTGTGTGAAATGGACAGCTATGTATGGGGCAAATGTTGTACTAGGAACCAATTGGTCTTTTGTTTCCATAGGGTGAGAGTGGGATGTGGGGGAAGGAGAGTAGGTATGCTCATGGAGGATAGGTAGGGTAGGATGACAGACAAGACAGCATACAGGGTCAGTATATGACACATGTGGGGGGATACACCTCGGATGGGGAGGGGTATTTGGCAGTCACAAGCCCATGAGCCCCCAGATGGAAACATTAGGACAAAGGTCCCCAGCTATGGGCAGCCACCACTGCACCAAAACAACTGCAAAGGTGGCAGTCTAGGAGGGGCAGCCTCAGCCTGTAAATGTGACACTCTGCCCTTGAGCTGGCGTATCTGGCCTCAAAATCCCTTATTAAGCCCCCTACGCACCACGTCCAGGACTGTACGACAGCAGACATGTTCCAGTCTGGACCTGCTCTCGAGGGGACAAGACCCATCCTCAGTGGCGGTACCAGCAGAAGGTGGTACAGAGCCAACAGAGGTGGAGGTCCAAGGCTGGGTCCCAGATGTGTTGGTGCCTGGTGCCATGGCCAGCTGAAGTGGGACAGGAGGTTCTGCCGGGACCTCCAAACCCATACAGCTTATGGTGTTGCAGTTTAAACACAGATATGGCTTAGTAATAGTCAACAGCATTCAGGATTACTTATAACAGCATGCATAGGTATGACCATCAACCCAACACAACAGATGGTATACATTTGCAGAGGGAGCACAACACATGCATATATACTGCATGACATCTGTACGACATGTAGAAGACTTGTGACTGCAGCTATGAACAGTGGCCCATTATTGGCATGTCACTGAGAACCCCAGACAGTGTCTGTCATACCACTGTTTCATGTGACATATGTCCAGTCAGGGATGCGATGGCAGTAACTCATCACTATCACCATGTACTGACTGCAATCCTCACACTATGCTCCTGCAGTTCACAGATGTGTGCTCAGTGAGTAACACAGGAAACAAATGGTTCCACACACTGATCAGTCCACAGATGGCCCTACAGATGGGGGTCCCTGACAAACAGAGCACTGTCTTGTCAGTTTTAAAGCATGCAGAATAGCCATTACCACACACAACTTGTTAAACAGGCAGTAGCCTCAATGAAGCATAGCTACACTTACATGCTGTAGTCTTGTCTGGCACATCACCCTCCTGTCTTTAGGCTATTTCCCACTGTGTATGTTGTTTGAGGAACATCCAGATATCATCTGTGATGCCATTTACCAAACACCAGATCCAGGTACCACTCACAGCGACTGTCATGGGCAAACACCAACATGATGTTCCTAGATTTTGTACTGTGTTTTTTATGCGATTGGCTACGGGAACATCATCACAGCTGTTCCACATGCAATCAGCTAGAGGAAGACTGCAACAGGTGCAGAGTCCATCACCTGATCATGATCATCACTTACAAAACACAAGCTGCTGATGAACAGGTGTACACCTCCACATCCACCAGAGAGTGTGTGGGAGGTTCAGACAGAGGCAAAGTACATCAGAGAAGGGCTTGAAGACTAAAACCTAAGCATCATCTGTCACACACCTACCAGTACAGGGGCTCAAACTCAAAACCAGGACCAATACACTTCACAAATATATAGGAAAAGTACATTCTCAAATACATACTTACACTTTTCAAGCTCTCACCCCCACCACCAAAAGAAATCAGTGGTTAAGGGCCAATTGGTGAGGTTAGCCAGGATGACAACACTTGAAGAGGACTTCACAAGAGAATGTGGGAATTTATACCAGATGTTCCGACACCGAGGGTACCCTAGTACATTTTTGGACAACATTTTTGGTGAGGTCACTTCAAAAAGAGAAAACAGGGTGTATGAAGCTATACTTGGCTCCCGAGGTAGGCCCCATGAGATTGACACTTCTTGTAGTTCAAGTCCCAATGTAATCAATAATGTTGACATCCTAGGAGGTAGGCAATCTAACAGACAGGCTAATTATACCAACTCGTTTGTCTTCACCTTTTGCCCAGAAGCAAATGAGATTTCCAAAGTGGTGAGGAAATATTGGTTTTGTCTATCTCTAGAAAGATTTATCTACACTCCTGGGTCTTGGACCTAAGATTACTTTCAAAGGGTTGTAACATGAAGGCCTTCTAGAGAGAAAGAACACAGACCACAAATTGAATAAGGGGTACCCAAAAATGGGGGCATGTAGGCAATGCACAAATATTAACACATCTGACTCATTTACTATTAGAAACAACACCTTTAAGGTTTGGAACGTTACAATTGTAATAGTAAACGTGTAGTTTACTTGGCACAGTGCAAACTCTGCCCGCATTTTACATAGGGAAGACTGATAGGCGGTTGAGGGAAAGACTATATGAACATGGCTATGCTATTAACCACAAAAAAGAGGATAATGCTCTTGTGAGACATAACAGCATGTGCCTAGGTCACACTTTTGACTTTATGGTGATTGACCAAATCATGTCCGACCACACTAACTATGCCAACGATAGTGTTTTGAAACTACAGTTGGAGAGGAAGGAATTATGTTGGCAATTACGCCTGGCAGCACATCAAGCACCTGGTCTAAACGAATATTACTCGATCATGTGTATCCTGAAATTGAACTGTCTATTAAGATAGTTTGGTGTTTTTCTTGCACAAGTATTGCGTAATTAATATACATTACAATATAGTCTTTTTAGTGTGGACTTTCAGTTTTGTCCTCGAGCCTTTGGCATGAGCATCAGTGTTTACTTAAGGTTCCTGATTTAGTTAATGACTCCTAATTTTATTAATTTTATTAACTTTACCAATTTATTTCTACATATTCTATTACATTTTAACTAAATAGTGGAGAAGAATTTTATAGGGATCATGATGCACACTGCATGTACTTAATTCCCTATACTTCCCCACGTTATTTATTCGACTTGAATATTTTAGTTATAACAGGATATAATTTCTGTTGTTATTATTTTTATCTTTATTATTTTCATTATCATTCTTATTTTTAATGTTAGTCCATCCTTATTGTTATTTTATTCTATTCCATTTTTATTTTCATTCCTATTTTCATTTTCACCTTCACATCTATTATTATTATTTTTATTTTTTTTATTATTTTTATTGCTATGTTTATCATTCCATTTTTATTTATTTTTTTATGTGGTCAATATAAGGTGTGTACTCTCAGTGTAATCTTTTATCAGTGCACAAGTTTTATTTGGTTTCATATTGTATATTTTGTTATTCGCATCATTACATATACATTTACAACTTTTTTCATATGTATAAATTCAACTTCTAAATTATTGATGTCAAAGTATGTTAGGTCTGTTGAGTAGGTTATTATGTATGACTATTTAGTTATTTAGGACTGACTGTTTTAAAAGTATGTGACTGTTTTCCTTTCAGGAAAACTGTTTTTAATCAACTTATTAAGTCATCATTCAATTTACTTAACCAGAGTATTTAAGCGGCACTTGATTTTTACTACACTGTTGTAAGTCTGAAGAAGTTCAAGCAGTGCCTTGAAAAACGCATTGAGGCGTTTAACATTACTGGCTTTGTTGTGTTTTACCTTCCTGATTGGACTTATTAAAGCTTACGGTTTTTACCTGCAATTTCCTGCACCAGCGCTTTATTTCAGTTAACGAAGCCGTTTAGCTTCAGTGCTTTTGTCTGGTTACCTGCTAACTCAGGATACTTTTGTGACACCCTACCTCAGTTCGGAGGTGTTTTGTTGTACTACTTTTTTCTTGGTTCTTGGTTTATACACGGAGGTGGTGTTACGTGTCGGAGATGGCAGACACAGGAAGGGAAACCCTTCGCAGGGAAATCTAGCAACTGTTAGAACTCATCAACACCGTTTGGATCGCCTAGCAGAGAAGGTTGACAACGCTTATCCTACTACTCAACAGGTACCGACTATTGGTATTAACACAGTTAGGAGTCCTAGTCTAGTCCAGGCCAATTCGGTAACCAAATACAGTCGCAGTTGGCCAAACTAGCGGAGTAACTTTAACATCTGCTACAGGTCTCAGTGGTAACTTTGACCCGAGGAAATGGCTGGACGAATTGAACTTGGAAACTACGAGCATTTACGGTCAGGACAATAACACTGCAGTAAGTGACAACACTCTTATTGAGAAGCTTAAAATTTTGACAGTAAATTGTATCAAACAAAGAAGAAACAACTTGAGCTTAACTATTTAAATAAGTGTATCAAAGAAAAGATTGTCCCTAAGGGCCTAAGACTTTTTGTATATCCGAATGGCTTGGAATTCGGATCAGATTTTTATAATGAGCTTACATGTTTGTTTAATAACCATGGTTTAGCTTTACTTAAATGCATGGTTAAACACTATCAAATGGAACTTGATAAACTTGGCACTGAAGTTACTATACCGAAAGATTAAAGGGATTTAGACTTTAATAGATACGAGTTCAGCCGAACTCTTACTAGTATCGCACAGCAGATGACCAAATTAAAGGCAACAAAGATAAAAAAGCTAAACAGGGACCTAAAAGCTTATGAAGAGGGTACAGCATTTCCGAAGCCTGCTAGTACAAACACCCGATTGAGTCAGAACAATTTTACTAATACAAAAAGGAGAACTCAGCCCACAGGGTACCATAGGAAACAAAGTAACAACAGACAAGGGCATAATACAGACGAACAAGTCGATGTTGATGAACATACTAAGGGAGCAGGAGGCCCAATTGATTCTGATGTCATACCAGAGGTTTTTGAAGATGATGACTGGGCCACTGAGGGGCAACAACAGCAACAAAAAAACTACAGAGGGGGGAGGGGGGCGACTTGGAAACCGAATCGACCAGTTCCTCCGAAGAGACGTTACAACACTCGGAGCAACAACCAACAGTGGGACTAAACTTATTTGAAGTTGTGACTAATGGGGATGCAGATTTTAAAATTTACAACTACACAGAATGTCATGTTGATAATATCTTGGTAGAATTATTTGCCAAAGGTTTAACTTTTGTACCATCACAGCCCTGTAACATTGTAGACTTACTAATAGACTTTAAAATGTTTATCAGGAAATTAAACCTCAACATGATTTTCGGCAATTCTGACCCGAGTTTTCTAACTGACCCACTACGTGTTCCAAGCAGTTTTAACCCACCCTGAATAACTCACTGCATTTATTTGAACATCTTTGTGAGTTAGAATTTAGAAAGATAACTTCCAGAGCACACAGTAATCATCAGTCTAATATTTCTAAAGACGAACATGAACTACTGTCCATGTTCAGGAAGTTACCGGTAAGTTATGAAACCGGACAAGGGGGGAGGGTTAGCTATAGTACATAATATAGACTATGCTAATATTATGTTATCACTGCTAGAAAGGGACACCTACGAAGAGGTTAGTAAGAACCAGTACAACCAAGCATGTCAACGCATTAGGTCACACTTAAATGATCTCTTCATTGATGAATTAATTACGGGTGAACAAAACCAATATTTGTAAATGTTGGCTCCTAGAATCCCAAAAGTTTTCGGTATTCCGAAACTTCATAAAAATCTTGAAAATCCCCTTCCGCATGCTAGTTGATGCCCGCAATCTATTACATACCCAGCTGCCAAACTGACTGACCAAATTCTTAAAAATATGTCGAAAGTGAGAACCAAATTTTAAAGGACTCTTGGTCGCTTTTAGAACACATACGAAACAACATTTGATCAGTCACTCAACTTCTTAACAGTGGACGTATGCGACCTTTACTCTAGTATCCCACAAACTGTGGGAATTGAGTGGGTTGTTGAGTTTATAGGATCAAGGGGTGCATCTAGTGACCAATGCAATCTAGTCGAGCAACTCCTGGACATCATCCTAAAAAACAACTTTGTCTCCTTTGAAGACAAGCTATTTTTACAAAAAATAGGCGTAGCCATGGGGTCCCCAGTTGGTGCTAGTTTTGCAAACTTAGTCATGGCCCACTGGGAATCATCATATGTGTTTAACAGTATTTGGAAACAAAAAATCTACTTGTACAAGCGATATTTGGACGACATCTTCATTTTACTGAAGGGAGATGAGGCAGATGCAAGAGACCTATTAGGATTCTTGAATTCTACAACGAATTTTTTGAAATTCACTATGAACTTCAAAACAAATGAAATCTGTTTTTTGGACATCACCCTGAGTAAAAACCAGGACCAATACACTTCACAAATATATAGGAAAAGTACATTCTCAAATACATACTTACACTTTTCAAGCTCTCACCCCACCACCAAAAGAAATCAGTGGTTAAGGGCCAATTGGTGAGGTTAGCCAGGATGACAACACTTGAAGAGGACTTCACAAGAGAATGTGGGAATTTATACCAGATGTTCCGACACGAGGGTACCCTAGTACATTTTGGACAACATTTTTGGTGAGGTCACTTCAAAAGAAAACAGGGTGTATGAAGCTATACTTGGCTCCCGAGGTAGGCCCCATGAGATTGACACTTCTTGTAGTTCAAGTCCCAATGTAATCAATAATGTTGACATCCTAGGAGGTAGGCAATCTAACAGACAGGCTAATTATACCAACTCGTTTGTCTTCACCTTTTGCCCAGAAGCAAATGAGATTTCCAAAGTGGTGAGGAAATATTGGTTTTGTCTATCTCTAGAGAAAGATTTATCTACACTCCTGGGTCTTGGACCTAAGATTACTTTCAAAAGGGGTTGTAACATGAAGGCCCTTCTAGAGAGAAAGAACACAGACCACAAATTGAATAAGGGGGGTACCCAAAAATGCGGGGCATGTAGGCAATGCACAAATATTAACACATCTGACTCATTTACTATTAGAAACAACACCTTTAAGGTTTGGAAACGTTACAATTGTAATAGTAAACGTGTAGTTTACTTGGCACAGTGCAAACTCTGCCCCGCATTTTACATAGGGAAGACTGATAGGCGGTTGAGGGAAAGACTATATGAACATGGCTATGCTATTAACCACAAAAAAGAGGATAATGCTCTTGCGAGACATAACAGCATGTGCCTAGGTCACACTTTTGACTTTATGGTGATTGACCAAATCATGTCCGACCACACTAACTATGCCAACGATAGTGTTTTGAAACTACAGTTGGAGAGGAAGGAATTATGTTGGCAATTACTGGCAGCACATCAAGCACCTGGTCTAAACGAATATTACTCGATCATGTGTATCCTGAAATTGAACTGTCTATTAAGATAGTTTGGTGTTTTTCTTGCACAAGTATTGCGTAATTAATATACATTACAATATAGTCTTTTTAGTGTGGACTTTCAGTTTTGTCCTCGAGCCTTTGGCATGAGCATCAGTGTTTACTTAAGGTTCCTGATTTAGTTAATGACTCCTAATTTTATTAATTTTATTAACTTTACCAATTTATTTCTACATATTCTATTACATTTTAACTAAATAGTGGAGAAGAATTTTATAGGGATCATGATGCACACTGCATGTACTTAATTCCTATACTTCCCACGTTATTTATTCGACTTGAATATTTTAGTTATAACAGGATATAATTTCTGTTGTTATTATTTTTATCTTTATTATTTTCATTATCATTCTTATTTTTAATGTTAGTCCATCCTTATTGTTATTTTATTCTATTCCATTTTTATTTTCATTCCTATTTTCATTTTCACCTTCACATCTATTATTATTATTTTTATTTCTTTTATTATTTTTATTGCTATGTTTATCATTCCATTTTTATTTATTTTTTTATGTGGTCAATATAAGGTGTGTACTCTCAGTGTAATCTTTTATCAGTGCACAAGTTTTATTTGGTTTCATATTGTATATTTTGTTATTCGCATCATTACATATACATTTACAACTTTTTTCATATGTATAAATTCAACTTCTAAATTATTGATGTCAAAGTATGTTAGGTCTGTTGAGTAGGTTATTATGTATGACTATTTAGTTATTTAGGACTGACTGTTTTTAAAGTATGTGACTGTTTTCCTTTCAGGAAAACTGTTTTTAATCAACTTATTAAGTCATCATTCAATTTACTTAACCAGAGTATTTAAGCGGCACTTGATTTTTACTACACTGTTGTAAGTCTGAAGAAGTTCAAGCAGTGCCTTGAACGAAAAACGCATTTGAGAGCGTTTAACATTACTGGCTTTGTTGTGTTTTACCTTCCTGATTGGACTTATTAAAGCTTACGGTTTTTACCTGCAATTTCCTGCACCAGCGCTTTATTTCAGTTAACGAAGCTTCGTTTAGCTTCAGTGCTTTTGTCTGGTTACCTGCTAACTCAGGATACTTTTGTGACACCCTACCTCAGTTCCGGAGATGAACAGGTGTACACCTCCACATCCACCAGAGAGTGTGTGGGAGGTTCAGACAGAGGCAAAGTACATCAGAGAAGGGCTTGAAGACTAAAACCTAAGCATCATCTGTCACACACCTACCAGTACAGGGGCTCAAACCCCTGACTGACTAGTTATTGCTATTACAAGTGCATGCAATTACTCCATGTGCCACAAAGCTGACATGTTGGTGTGCTGTAAGAACATATATGTGTGCTGATGAGTGACATCTGCAACAGAGATATAGTAGACATACATTAGGTGTAGCACACATGGCTGTCCACATGAACGGATGTCATTGTCAACACAACCACAGTCTCTAATGGACTCACATTGACACTCTTTGCCAGGTCCACAAATACACTTCCAAACTACTTAGTTTACCACACTGCAATAATGCACAGGTACTACATGCACCACAGGGGATATCCGGAGGTTCTATGGGCTAGGGCATGTGAATGTGTTTGATATCTGTCGGTATGCCAATGGGAGTTATACTGGGAGTGACTGTGGTTGGGAGCATCATACCCCACATGCAGACACAAGGTGCCAGTACTGACATGCATGTGTGCATTGCTTCATGGGTGTGTAGTGGTTGGTTGTGCAAGATGGCTGTACAAGGCTGGGTGAGGGGTAATCTTTGGCCTCACACTACCCAACAATGGTGTGCAGTGTGGTACAGGGGTGTAGTGTCTGCAATGTCCCACACAGATGGGTAATGTATGAACTGTTCTGACGTCCTGGTTACCATTGTGTATGGCCATAGCTTTGCAATGCATGCCTTGTCTGTGTTTGATAGTCCTTGACATGGACATTGCCTGGGATGTGCATGTCCCACAATAATGTACAGTGACATGTACAGGTGTATCTGGTTTGGCTGGCACATGTTGTGTACACAGACTGTTATCCTCTGATATGCCAATACTGGCCTGGTGTGGCAGGACCTGCTTATAGTCAGCAGGTTGACCCTGGACCTGCATTGATAGCATGATACAGGTATTCCATGGTGTCAGTGGCATTGGTCCATACATGGCACATGTGTAAGGCATTGTATGGCCTCTGTGGATCACATTTGATGGCACCACATATGTTGCAGGCATCCAGTGGGGAACATAGTGAAGGCACATTGTCTGCAATTATGTGCCTATTGTACTGCTGTACAGGGTGCCATGCTCTGTGCAGCCCACTGCAATCACACCATGCCTACTATCTGTCATCAATGTACAGGGTACTAGCAACATAGTAAGATATTCTAGGCAAGTGTGTTTGTGTATGACACATGGGTTCAGGATAGTAGGGTTGCATACTTTGTTCACCAGGCCTTTTGCCAGATGTAGGGGTATGGCTTGCCAACACAGTCCCTTGGCTGACTGACATCTGTACTCTTCGCGAGGTGGACATTGTGACATATAAGACGGACACCATATAGGAAAACTACAAAATCTGCTCCCCAATATGTTCAGTGGTTAGACACTCACAGCCGTCTCCACACAGGCTCTGACAGTCAAACACACACACACACACACACACACACACACACACACACACACACACACACACACACACACACACGCACACACACACACACACACAACACACACCTGCCATGTCTTGGAATAAAACCCCTATAGCATTATGCAATTACAGCACGTGCTACGGATATTACTTGGTTAAAGTAGTCCCAGAGGTGTATGTCTAGGTGGGTGACATCAGCAGGATTGCCAAAGGTGGTCATGTGAATTGTAAAGAGTGTACATAGTCTAAAAGGCATTGTTACTTTGTCAGGCTGACAGACAGACACACACACACAGTTGGTCTCTCTTGGAATAGAGCCCCTAATTAACTAGTTTATCATACTACAACAATACACAGTTACAGCATACGCTACGGAGAATACTGGGTTACAGCAGTCCTAGAGGTGTATTCCTAGGTGGGTGACATCAGCAGGATTGCCAAAGGTGGTCATGTGAATTGTAAAGAGTGTGCATACTATAAAAGCATTGTTTCTTTCACAGGCAGGCAAGCAGGCACACACACACAGTTGACCTGTCTGGGATTGCCAAACTAGTTTAACGCACTACAGCATTATGCAGTTACAGCACACGCCATGGAGATTACTGGGTTACAGTAGTCCCAGAGTTGTATTCGTAGGTGGGTGACATCAGCAGGATTGCCAAAGAAGGGCATTCCAAGTGTACTGCGGGTTGTACATGTCTGTTACCTGCCTGTACCCACCACTTACTGTCATGAAAACACATTTACACCTGCTTACAACTGTCTTATGCAGTCCTAATTGACAGTATCAACAAGGCTTGCAGGTCTTGAACCCTTGTCCATGAACACTGAGGTCACTGGACGTACCACAATGCCATCTGGGTTGTACACAAGCTGCATGGAGTCTATAATGCACATTCTACTACAGGTATTCCACAGTACTGAAAACAAATGGGACAGTCCCTTTGTGTACATATGTACAGTACCCTTGAATGTACTGTACTCTGTGAAACAACAAAGACAAGTCTACATCTGTACAACTGTCATAACTACATATATATATATATATATATATATATATATATATATATATATATATATATGCACCTACAGGATGTGTACACACACATATATATATGCATATACACAGATGCAGCCATAGCCATATATATATATATATATATATATATATATATATATATATATACACATCTGAAAGCTCTTTGTGACACAGAAGGGTTCCAAAGGAACTGATGTGTACATAAAACAGAGGCATCTCTTGTGTTATAACATTTAAATCATAAGCAGTTCACCAGAGTAGGGATGGTTGTTGTGTATATGGAGTTTGGGGTATGGAATGATGGCTAATGTAATCTACCCTGGGGATTGTGGAGTTAGGGAGGGGGAATGATGGGTATGGACCTACACCCCAGTGACCACTTCTGTGTCACTGCTCGACAGTGGCACAGGAAAATAGTATACCCAGCTGTAGTCGTGCTTGACTCTGTATTCTTTATCATTCCTAAGTATGTAATACTTTGTAGACACCGGTCGCCACAGATGGCTACCATGGTGTGCTAAAGGAAATTACACATGTGTATGCCTGGCTACAGGGTAGTCACACACACAAACACACACACACTTGCCAGTATTGTGCATACACGTCTTGCCTATGTAAAGGTAACTAGTACAGTGGTATGCAGTTGGGGTATGTGCCACAGAACACATGCAATTACACTTACTCTTGATTCCACTTCTGAGCTGGGTGACATCACAGGACCGATTACTTACAGTGGGGAGGGGGGAAGAGAGAGGTTTAGCAGCTGACAAGGATAAAGGCCAGTGCAAAAGGAGGTATCACTTTGGAATGCAGCAAAACCCACTGTCATGACAGGATGTAGCCACAAATACATCCCCACAGCCACACTCAGCCATTTGCTGACACACACTCAAGCATTTGCTGAGACACTCACACACACACTCAGCCATTTTCTGCCACACACACTCAGGCATTTGCTGTCACACACACAAACACACGCACACATTTGCCAGTGGTGGGATCAGAACTCCTACCTATCTACAGATCACTATTACAGTACTACGCAGTTACAAGATGTGCCACAGAGATTACACATTCCAAGGCAGTCAGACTGCCCTTCTACAATTGAGGACAACAACAGGGAGACTGACAGTCACGAAATACATAGCTGTAGACCTGTGTGTTTAAAGTAGGTGTCCATTACAACCTGTATGCACAAACAAGACACATCATCTGCAGGTAGGACTGAGAGGTATAATTATAGCACAACAGGAACCTGAACTGGAGTATGGCCATCTGTGGAATGGACAACTACTATCACTATACAGGGTTACAGTGGGCATGCTCATACACTTAGTAGGACAGGGCCATTTGGGATGCACTATGACTACAACTATACAAGGTTATACTGGGCATGCTCATACACTTAGTAACAAAGGGCTTGTTGGATGCACTGACTCAAATTACAGAAGGTGGCAGTGGGTACGCTCATACACTTAGTAGCACAGGGCTGTTTGGGATGCACTCCGATTCTAACCACTGAAGGCCACAGTGTGCATGCTCAAACACTTACATGTACAGAACACATTGTAATGGACTCCTATTGTAAACACATAGGTTTACAGCTAGGTACATCTTACCTGTCAGCATATATGCACATCATACTAGTTTACTACCTGATACCTGTATGAGGCCCGTAAATTATATATCTGTGTCTGTGTGATACACATGCATACATGTACATGAAGTACTGACATATATATATATAAATATATATATATATATATATATATATATATATATATATATATATATATATATATGTTACGTATACACATTCATGCATGTGTGGATGTGACAGACAATAGGTTACCTGGGTCACACAGGTGGATGCTACCTACAGCATGTGTCACACACCTTGCTGCCCTGAAAGGCATACATTGATAGCAGGTTGTGGACAGTGGCATTATACGTGGAGCAGTGGCATGTGCAAACATAATGTGCAAGCCACCTTGTGTAATGGTACTAAGGTGCAGGTGTCAAGATGACCTCTCCCGGCTATGTTAGTAGTTGTCATTATTAGCAGGACTGCTACCCTAAATATATCTCACATTAGTCATATACACAAGTTCTGCCACTTTCCGTCACCTTACATGAGGCATTTGCTACCAGGCACATTAATGCCATGCACAGTGATGTCATGGTACAGGTGGCAACTGCTAGACCAAAACAATGAGCCAATGTCCTGCTGTTATTATGAGGTTGTACAGTGTCTGTCATTCCGGGCTGTCATGACCGAATGATGAGCCTTCAACACAGAGCACATGCATCCATGTAACACGTGTGTGTGGATAATACCTAGGTCGCATTTACCCATATAGCTGCATTCCAAGGCAAATGTCCTACACACAGAAGTAACACCCTGACACCTACATGACAATTGCATTGGATGCTTATGCTAACCAGTGCTAGATGTGTGGCTTTAGTAATCCATTTGCTCAATGTAGAACCTACAGTGGGGAATACTGACATCTGTGCAGTGAGGAACACCTGGCTGAAGGCTCTGTAGTGCACAATTGCACTGCCACCATATAACTCAGATCCAGACATGTGGGCCATAACAGTGGTATGGAGCATTCCAGGTGGTGGTTTACACATATTCGTAAAGGCTACTCACATGTAAAGACCACTACTCAGACATAACACATCACAGATGAGTCAGGTACAGGTGACAGTGGCAAATGCTGCATTCTAGGTTGTATCCTCATATACATCCACCACCTTGTTCCCAGACTATCAACACACATCCTTATGTGGTATGAAATAGTATGGTAGACCACCAGATAACCCTCGATTGGTGGACTGTACCTAGGCCTACATCAACTGTGCAAAGTACCCATTTACAGACACAGCTGCATAATGTGTTATGCAATGCAATAATTCCACTGTTTCTAACCAGCTCAGTTGTAGACATACCAGGGTCCCTCGGATGTTGTCAGCATTAACACGGTCGACTGTTACTGTACACCAGTAAACAACTATTTTATAGTACCAACAATTGATGTTCTCCAGCACCTCGGCATAAGCCTTTTAACAGAGTATAACAAAACCCATTTCTCATTCCTTTATATGGCTGCTGTAATTAAGTGTTTTTTTAATTGTTTTATTAGAATAGTTTTTTACTATATAAAGGAATGAGAAATGGGTTTTGTTATACTCTGTTAAAAGGCTTATGCCGAGGCGCTGGAGAACATCAATTGTTGGTACTATAAAATAAATTCTTTGGATATACTGGCTGAGTCGTTTTCTGGACTATTTTTCCTTCCTGGTGGTTTAATATACTTTTATCAATGGCCAGTGATCCTTCTTTCCAAACTCCCAGAATTTTTTGTGAGGAACTGGGAGATACTACTCAAAGAACTTTTGAACAAAATATTCTACAGGTGGGAGAACGTTTGCCTGATAGAGGTATGAATTCTACATCCCAACTGGGAGAGTCACAGAAGATTTGGGATAAAGTGCTGTTGGATGGATGTCAAAAACGGACTGTTAATCCATTCTCTACTATAGGACAACATCATACTGCAGCTATGTCAGCTGAATTACAAGGTACTGTTAAAAAACTTGAAAGTTTACTTTTTAAAGAAAATGCAACACATTATAACATTATTAGCTTACAAAGGTATCTGGAGCTGAATATTACTCCAAAGGGCTTAAGACCTTTCAAAAATCCTTCTACGCCCTTTGATGAAAAAAATGTAGAAGATGTACAGTTTGCTAAAAGATGGGCGATGGCAGCACATTGCTGTACAACAGAATGGGTGGCCATCCTAGTCAAAAGAGATTTGTTAAAACAAAAACTGATTAAAAATGACATTGCAAAGCTGTGCTCTAGTTTATGCACTTCTCTGACGGTCCCTAGATTTGAGGGCACGTTAAAAGATCTTAATGAGAAAGTACTGAGTAAAACTGAGACTTTGATTGACAGAAAAATACACAAATTGCAGAGAGATCTGAGGGATTATGCAAATGAGACTGCTTTTACCAATAAAAAACATCTGAAAACCATGGGCAGGTTCTCTGGTAAAAGAATGGTAAAGAAAAAACATGGTGTCTCATTTGCTTCATCTGAAGCAACAGAAGCTTCAGGAGAATGGTAGGATGAAAATGTAGACTTTCCTTCACTTCCTCCAGCTCAAAAAAGTGAATATATGTATGAACATTTTTATAACAGACCCAATACAAGTGAGAGAGGTCGGAAAAGGGGACAAGCAGATACGACGTGGGGCAGGCAACAACAGAATCAACAGGGGAAAAGGAAAAGATGGTATTAACTTTCTTAAAACTAATGGTGTTAATGACAGGTTAGATGAACAGTATATTTTTAATTTAACTGGCAGTTCTTTTTCAGATACTGAAATAGCAGTATTAAATTGTGGCATTAAGTTTATTCCTACTGTTGTTTCTAATATGCATACATTTAGAATAGATGTTTTTAAGCTAGTAAGAAAGTTACATCTTTTGTGCTTTTTTTCAAAGTCGAAAGAAAAAAATGTACAAGTAACTAATTCCTTAGATATGGATGATTCTTTGAATGAGACAACTTCTATGGAATTTTTTTCTTGTGATTCTTTTTTTGAGAATGATGAAACTGTGAATGCTTACTGTCTATTACCGACAGATGGGATTAGCATAAAAAGTAACTATATACCTCCTTTTACTAATGAGGCAGTGAAATGTTTTTCCAGCACAGTGAATTATTCTATGCAGGATATTTTTAAAAAATGGGAGGCTTTAACGAAGATGAGATGTAGAAAAGATATTATATTTAAGCCCTCAGATAAAGGCAATAAGTTAGTTATAATGACAGTAGAACAGTATTATAAGATGTGTATGGATAATTTAAATAATGAGGAAGTATATAGAATTGCTATATGGAAGGAATATGAAACAGCCTTGTCAGCATATAATGAACTAATAAATAGAGGGTATAGACTTGGCTATTTTACCAAAAAAGACATAGAGAGGAAATTTTCCATAGAAAATTGTACTATGGCCAAATTTTACTGTCTTCCTAAACTACATAAAGATAGATATAATCCCGGTCAGTCCTATAGTGTCTGCTTGCAACTATTTTCTTCATAATATAGGAATTGTGTTGCATGAATTACTTTTACCAAAGGTTGTGCAGTTGTCTTCCTATATTAGAGACACCTTTGACTTTCTGGAGAAAATTAATAAAATTCAGTGGAATGAAAATAGGTACTGGATAGTAGTAGATGTTAAAAATTTGTATACTAATATTACACATGAATTAGGGGTGGAAGCTCTTAAATTTCATTTGGGTGAAACTCCACTTACTTATTATACAGTTGATTTAATACTGTTTTGTCTTAAAAATAATTTTTTGAATTTAATGAAATTCTTTATCAACAAATTAAAGGCACAGCGATGGGAGCAGTTTTCGCTCCAGTATATGCAAATCTATTTATGGGTTATTTTGAAACCAAATTTTTGTATAGAATGTGCTTTTTCAGAAGTCATGTAATAGAATATTATCGTTACATAGATGATTTAATCTTTCTATGTGAAGGGGGTAGTTTAGATGTACATAATTTTATTCATGACCTAGACTGTAATAATTTTGGTATAAAGTTTGATGGAGCTCAGTGGGGAGATAGTTACATTTTTGGATGTAAATTTGCATGTTAGAGGTAATAAGGTAGTAACATCAGTATATCATACATTTGAAGGTGTGAATAATTTCATTAATGGGACTAGTTGCCATCCTCCACACCTAATATCAACACTTCCCTATAATGAATTATTGCGAATTTCAAGATTAACTAGTGATGAACAACAAAAAGAATTAGAAATTGAGTTGACTTGTCAGAAATTTATCAAAAGAGGTTATAGTGTAGAAAGTGTAGAACAAGCTAAAAATAATTTGAATTTTAATAATCAGATTCATAAACAAGTAAAATATAGGGCTAAATCAGATAAAAATGTGTATAATCAACAAGTGGATAAAATGTTTTTTGTTACAACATATGGAACATATACAGAGAAATTAGTAGAAATTGTTATGTTTTATTGGGCACATTTGTTACAAGATCCATGTTTGGGTGAATTGTTACCTCAAAAACCTATGGTGTCTTATAGACATGGAAAAAGTATTAAAGATATGCTAGTTCATGCTTATTTTATTTTTTCTGCTGCCAGTCTAACTAAATGTATTTCTTATTATGGTTTTAAAGCATGTGGTCATTGTAGTATATGTAACCAAACAGTAAATTCATTTGACTGTATAAATGGAAAGAAATTTAATGTGAATGGTAATTTTAGTTGTAACACAGAGGGTATTGTATATGTACTCAAATGTGAATGCAATTTATTTTACATAGGTGAATCAAAAAGAAGTTTTCGAGTCAGGTTCTTAGAACATCTGAGAAATATTAAAAATGAAAAGGTAGAAAGCCCTTTAGGCTTTCATTTTAAAAAATATCATAACAGTGATGGTAAGAATTTAACAGGCACAATTTTGGAAAAAGTACATTGTGTGAAAGGTATGTGCTTGAAGAATAAACTACAATGGAAAGAAGCACTGTTTATTTTAAAATTTGACACTTTACACCCTAAGGGGTTAAATAAAGAGCTTGATTGGAAATGGCTGCTGTAATTAAGTGTAATTGTTTTATTAGAATAGTTTTTTACTATATAAAGGAATGAGAAATGGGTTTTGTTATACTCTGTTAAAAGGCTTATGCCGAGGCGCTGGAGAACATCAATTGTTGGTACTATAAAATAAATTCTTTGGATATACTGGCTGAGTCATTTCCTGGACTATTTTTCCTTCCTGGTGGTTTAATATGTTATGTAGGATAATTGAGCAGTGTTGCAGTCAGCCCACTACATGTCATGGACATGTCTGATAGCACATGACATTGTGTGACATTCATAGCAAGGCCATACTCCACAAGGGTGTATCCTGTGACCGGTCATACTCCAGCTCCAACACATTTAGAGTGTGTGCACACATATGCTATATGTACAGTACTGTTTGTATTTCCAACATGAGTAATGCTGATATGTAGTATCTGTCCCTAC
This sequence comes from Protopterus annectens, assembly GCF_019279795.1. NCBI lineage: Eukaryota > Metazoa > Chordata > Ceratodontiformes > Protopteridae > Protopterus > Protopterus annectens. The sequence goes on along the minus strand of NC_056725.1, from coordinate 1,701,082,167 downwards.
AGTGGAACACACCTGCACCATTGTATTCACTGTTGTCCACACATCTGACAATGACAGTTTGGAAGGTTTAGTGTAGGTGTTTCATATAGTCTTCAATTGTTTCACATAGGTAAACAGTGTGATGCATTGCAGGTCTGACCACTGTCCATTAACAGGACCACCATACATCATGTGTACATGTGTTATGGCAGATAGCATGCAATTAATATGTTCCATGCATTATCAAGCCTGGTAAATAATAACACAGGGTGCTGTTGCTTCAAAATGCCAGAGGTACCTAAACAGGAATGTCACAGCAGGAAGATCATTATCCACACCTGTGTGATAGCTACAGGGTGTAATGTCCATGTTAGCACATAAGCCAGTACAATACACTATACTATGGAGTATGCACATCTGTGCATACATAGAGTAGCAGACTATAGTATGTGGCATATGTGCATACATGCCTTGCATATGATGTTACATTACATATTGTACAGTAACACATGTAACTATGTGATATATTTTTGTTTTATGTGCAGTAGTGACTTACCAGGCAACTCCAGGCTCGGCGGTTGAGAGACACTCACCTCCACAATACCAGCTAAAGTTTGTGGATGGAGGTCTGCAGGTGTCCCCAGGTTGGCCAGTAGCTCCTCGGTACGTGTGAGTGGGGGCTGGGTGAGTGCCCCCCCCACCTGTTGCACCTTGCTCCCTGACGATTGCATTATCACGCTGTTTCACCTGTCTTATCAGGTCAGTGCAGTGTTGGCACACCTGCTGATAGGTGCAATTGTGAACGCCAGCATCATTTACCTTCCTGCAGAGTTCCTCCCACAAGGCATCCCGCTGCTGTGCATCCTGTGGCACATGTCTGAAGAGCATTGTGTAGTTGTCAAGGAGGTATGGGATGAGGACCTCATCCTCCAAGTGGCTGTATGCTGGTGGTCTGCTATGTGGCATACTTGGAAGACATAATGATGGAGACAGGTCACAGTAACTCACAGAAAAGTACAGCAGTACAGCTGAACATACATGTGTATCACATTTATTAAGATTACAAATATGTCTTTGTAAATCTACATGATACTAACACCACTGACATGTATAAGTCACACACATTTGACACCTACTGGTGATGTGATGTTATCGCCATATATGTGTGTGTCATGTGATGACATTGCTCATATACCATGTGGATGTTGTCTTGATGTGGGCATGTCTGTTTGCCTGTAGTGGTGTCTTTACCTATCAGCACATGCCTGGATGTGTCACATTAATGCAATCGACCTTAATGCTGTGTATATGTCACATATATAGTCATACATAGCCATTAGGGATATGACCTGTGACCCTGCAGACTTGCAAGCATGTATGTGTTTTGCCATATACATCTACATGGCACTGCACAGCTGTGTAGCATCCTGCCATATATTGCCTATGTTGCACATGTGTAATACATGGGACAATAGCTAGCCTGATGGTATTTGCAGGGTTGGATATCATCTATAGCATGTAGGGTCATAGTGATCTAGTAGGCTATATGCCCTGGGCTATTTATGAGCCTAGGCAGACAGGTTACCTAGCTGTAGGCAACAGACAGGTAAGTTTCAGTGGCCAGTTCAAGCAGTGCCACAGAACTGATACACATGGTTATTGATATAGTTGGCATGTGGTCATCACACCATGTCACAGAGAGGGGTGATGTGCAGCTTCACTGGACAGGGATGCATAGTATGGCAAGATTATGTTAAGTGTATGGGACAGGAATCTGTCAGGCATGTTGTGATCCTTGTACTAGAAAGGTGGATGTCCATGACGTATGTGTTTATTTGGGATCAGGATGTGTTAAGCGCAGCATATCCAACACCTCTGGGTTGGACATGGCTTTATTCAGGGTAGGCCGCATGCTACATAGTGCAGCTTGGGATTGTGAAGGGCAGTGTAGGCCATCTACACATGGGCAATAACCCTTAAAGGAAATATGTGATCTATTTTGGGTCACATGGGTGTTGAGTATGGCTGAGCAGTTATTTCTATATTCCGGGATGGCACCCTGTCATGATTAGGGGTGCCACATATGATTACCTGTCTTTTGCGGTGACATAACTATCAAAGGGAAGTACTGTCCAGCTGCATCCCATGCACACAGTTGCCATTATGTTGACCGCTGCCTAGGTGGTAGTTAATGGGTACAGGATTTGTAATATAGGGGATGACAATGCAATACTTAGCTGTCAGATTGTGGCCATACATCACACACCACACATCTGACACACTAAGGTCCTTCTTTATGTTGAACACAGCACGCATTGAGTCAACTATTGCTCCTGGTTCATAGTCATTTGCAAACATCAATAGGCTGATGCCTTCTGTGTTAATCTGTGTGGTATAGATAACAAAGAGGGGGAGTACCAGGAATGACCCCTGTATTGCTGTGGTTGGCACTGGTTTGATGTGCATGTATTAGTCAGACACCTTCTGCAGTATGGGTTATGCCAGCAGTCCAGTTGCCAACCACTCCTGTGACATAGGAATATACACCTAGTTTACTGAGTGTAGCTGGAACACAGTATGGGTGATGGTGTCCTACGACCTGGCAAGGTCATGATATGCAGTGTGAATTAACCTTACTGTCATCTACATCTGTACCGAGTACATTGATTACATTGACCACGGTTAATGGCCGTACAGACCAGACTCAGCAGGGTAGTTGTGCACTATGTCCCATTATCAATGGTGTCTCTCTCTTTGTGGGGTGTGATAACTGTTGCTGTGCACCGTTCAGTGTGTACACAGCCTGACATGGAGCTATGATTGAACATGATGTGTATGTGGATAGCTGAATGTTCTTACATTTGTGTAGGATACACACTGGGATGTTGACAGGTCCCATGAAAGCTGTATGTATGGCTTTAGAGAGTGCAGCTTGTACCTGCATAGTTGTTAGTACAGGGGCCCTGTAGTGTACATGGATATATTACTAAGTGTACCTGTTGGGAATGGGGGGGTGGGAGTGGGTTTAGGTTATCCAAGACCTTATCCGGATGAACATGTGCTATTTCTGTAGGTGCAGCAGTTCTCATGCCATAGTGCTGTGCAGCACGGCAGGTCTTGTCATTGCCATTACAATTAATGACACATCTATAGAATGCCCTGTGCTTGGCCTCATAATATGTGGCTGATTAGTTTCACAGTAGCTTTGCTTAGTTTTATATGGTGTATCTGCATCTTACTGAGGCTGACCAGAGATCACCTACACTCATGTGTGTTCACTCTTGCAACAGTTGCTACCTTCTGTGGTACAGTTTAAAGCATGGTACCACCAGTTTGCCTACTTGTTTGTGTTGGGTTGAATCCTGGTTCTGTTTCAATGGCACAATCACTGCACATATGTGACCGCTAAAGGTTCATTTGTGTAGGATTCAGCATTTGCACATGCATTGTCCATCTGCATGGGTGCCATGGCACTCACCATTCTGCTCTTAGGAAACATAACATTGGCATTGGAGACTAACTATGTGTAGCATACTGTTAGCCCCATTTGTGTGACTACTGTGATCCAGGTCAGTGGGGTCGATGGAATCCAACATTCATTGAGCGCAGGTGTTGGTTCATGAGGAGTCTTCCCAGTTCATAATGGAATAGTTGAGAGTAGCCATTATTATGGTTCTGTCTCAGACCTAATCTTCCCCATTACAGCACATTATGACAGTTGGGAAGTCTGCAGCCTGGTGGGTGATCTGTCTCAAGGTGCATTTTGAATTCCGCTTTGGCACAAAGGTAGTTGCTCAGCATAATGCATCTGATGTTATGCAACTGCAATTAGTGTGAAGGTTTGCATATCCTTCTGGAATATGGACACATCTGCGGCCCATGTGTTCCAATAAAGGATAATGGGCAAGAGGTGAGGTATGTGTTATAACATGGTCATGCAGGTGTGCTCTCCGGAGTGTTGAAACATGTCTCAGCCACTGCACAGATATGTTCTCCATGTTAGGGATTGGCATATGTGTGTCCGTGTAGTGTTTCTGATGTATTGTTGTGTAGCGAGACCCGCAATTTATTGCTTGGCTATCCCTGTAACAGCAGTGGATCCTCACTTGAACCATGCATGATGAAGGCACTATAGGGGAAGCATGAGCCCAAGGCAGTATCCAGATTCCCAGGGGTGACAGGTGCTGGCCCTGTCTGGCAAAACATCATGGTCTGTCAACCATGTTATCCCAGGATGACAGATACTGGATACACTGTGACATGCACCACTACACTAGAAAATTGTGGAATACAATACTTTTGTCCCTGTACTGCAGTATCATTCTGGCCAATTGCAGAATGCTACCTAGGCTTTGGGACATACCTGCATGGGCTACAAGACCTGACAGTTCCTACATGTGTTTCCATGCAGTCCAGGCTACTGCATCACAGGTCTTGCACAACAGCATGGAATATGCCAGAGCCATGTGTATAGTTCAAAAGGTGGTCTGAGTGTATAAGTATGTGGCTAATCATGGCAAACAGGCAGCTGACAGTATGTATGCCCTCGTATAGGTTGGTGTGTAACATAGTGCTAGAGTTTGCATTCACAAATGAGTACTGTTGGGCAGGTTTCCAGTCATGTGTTCAGAGGTGTGGCACAATTATGCAAACTATGTCATACAGTTTGTGTATTTTGGTGTTTGTCTCTTCTTGCTTGGGGGGGGTCACTTGTTTGGCCAGATACTTAGACGTGTTTGTGAATGTGTGTGATTTCTGGTAGTTTGTGTGGGTGTCCTTACTGTGTTCTGATAAGGGTATGTGTTGGTTGTGTTGATGAACTGCATGTGTTAACCTACACCTCATGACTGTCCAGTCCAGTCATGGCTGTAGACTGGGCTGCCTTCCTGCTTACACCTGTAGCTGCATCCCAAACAATGTGTGGGGCATGGTGTTAGGTGGGTCTGGCAGTGTGCATGGCATAGAGATTACATTCCCCCAGGATGGCCACATACACAAAGCTGACATTAGGAAACACCAGTAGCTGACTAGTGTACATGCCTGTATGAGCATTCAGTACTACAAGTACCAAGTACTGTATTTAGTTTACTTATTGCCTATGAAGATGTTTTAGACAGTGATGCTCACATGTAAATATTTGTATTATGGACGTGACAACACTGGCTATTACGGAAACATTGTAGCTCCCTTTAGCAGCAATCCTCCTCTGAGGAGCACATCACATCCTGTTAGTGGATTACAGATGATGCAAATGTCTAAAGGTCTGTTTCCTTCTCTGGGTATATACTCACATAGCCACAAGGACCATGAGCTCTGTTGGGCACAGACACCCACTCTCCAAACAGAGCCATGTATCAATAGACTCTGATGCCACTATCAACATGATCAGGATATAATCAGATAGTGTGAGCCATCACCTATGATGCGGCTATTACACATGGGCAGCTGTCTCCTACATCTTACATTCCTACTGCAGATGTTACACTGGAGTTAAAGATGATATGCAACCTGTTTCATTACCAGTGCTGTGCACTACCTTACATACAGTATGTGCAGGTGGCTGTTAGGTTGGCAATGAGAGGCTGGGCTACACAAACCTGGTAGATCGACCAGTGTGTCTGTACTCTGAATATCCACTCTATGTAGGTGTGCACATAGCCATTTAGCCCAGCCCTGTAACAAGGGTCACTACACATTTTCATAACATGTACACATGCACAGCTGTTATTGCTTGCAAATGATAGTAGAGAGGTGGATATTACATGTATTATGTGCATGGATAGTTACCTGGCTCTTCCAATTATCTTTGCTATCATGCTGCTAACCTGTCAGATGAATACTAATGCTATGTATCCTGTCATTGAGTATTGTAATTGCCAATAGACATAACTACTGTTTGCATAACATAACAGAACTGCTATGTAGAATAGAATACAGATCTGCCTAGAATACTGTACATTACACAGTTATTGGCACAATATCCCACAATGTACACCATATTTGCATGGTAAGCCCACCTTTAACATGTTCATCTTACTTATACACCCATACATATGTTGACTGTTACAATATATCAACATATGCTATCCCCTGTTATAGCACATACTTGTTGGACCAATCCTGACACTGACTGTGGCTGGAAGCAAATTGGTGGTTTCCAAGCCCATATCATTCCTTGTGGTGTATGCAGAGTGTGCTGTGTGACCTACAGCAGTACACACATAGAATACTACAAGCATTACTACTGCTCAACAATACATCACTACAAGATAGCTACTTTCACTATATGCATTGATTACACTGTAATTCATACAGTACAGGTACTACATACACAGAATATTACATGTTATACATACCATCTTAGTAATCGGAGGTGTTATTAACTAGTGTAATACTTGTTTTTAGTTCATCTTTCAGTGTTTTGTACTATCCTACAGGTAGATACAGATGGTTTGAATGTGTGACAAGGCAACCTTTTATAGTTACAGATCAGTAACATGTGCTATCCCGATGACCAATTGGTGTTCCTATGTAGCTAATTACATGCACATCCGCTGCGTTGCTACTGCCTTAGCCAATACCATGGCAACAGTGGAGTATAACTGAGTACTCCACTTGGGCATTGTCTCTTTGCCTTACTTGTGAGGAAGACCGCGTGCAAGTTTTGTTTGGAATCTATTGGAACAGCTGTATGGAGATGAACAGTAATATATTGTGTGTAATGCCTAGAGGATTTGGTCTAAATGTGAGTACTGCTGTTATATTTCTGAACATTGCTACTTGTGCAGGGTTTTGTCTGTACCTAATACTTCTGCATATGTTTCAGTCTGGCCAGGTTGTTTGACCAGCTCAAGGCTGCATAGCTATGCATATAATGTTAGGGAGTTTACAGTGTGCTTACCAGACATATTTAGCTTGGTGTTACTGTGTATCATACTGTGCTAATAATCAGTTGGGAAAACTTTTGAATTTTTTAAAAAAGGGTTACAAAACCCCTTTTTTTTTTGCATTCCCAATTTTTAATTTCAACTATTTTAATTTGGGGCCATTTAAAAATTCCCGTTGTCCCGGTAATTTTTAAAGGTTTTTGGGAATTTTAAATTTTGTTGAAAAATTTTAGGTTTTACGTATGTTTGTAATTTTTTTGGGTTTATTTTTTAATAAATATTTAAACCCCTTTTAAAAAATATGTTTTTATTTTATTAAATATTTATATAATATATTAATTATATTAATTAACACTATTAAAATTTCCTGTATTGATCAGGAACCCCCTTAATCCTTTTCAATTTTTAAAAAATTTTCAAAAAGAAATTTGGGAAAAAAAGGTCATGGAAATTTCCCCTATTGCCTTGGTTTCTTTGAACCTTTTTAATTGTGTATTAATACTCTTATATTTAAAATTTTTTGGGGGCCCCTTTTAAAATTTTTAGTTACCAAAACCAATGCTTTTTCAGCATTTTGTTTGTAAATTAATAAATTGTTTTAAATTTAAATTTTAAATAATATTATTTTTTTTGTTTGGGGGTTTTTATTTTTTAATTTTTTTTTTTTATTTATATTAATTTATATTAATAAATAAAAGTATAATATAATAAATTTATAATTATAAAAATTTAAAAAATATAATATTATTATAGGATTTTTAATAAATATTTTAATAATATAATTTATTAGAATAGAAAAATTAAATTTATAAATATATAAAAAATTATTTTTTTATTAAAAAAAGTTTTATTAGAATATTAAATTAGTGGAAAATATTATATTAAAAAAATTATAATAATATTAATTATTAAAATAATAAGGAATTAAATAAAAATATTTATTTATAAAAAAAAAATATTTTCACACCCAACAAACCCAAATCTTTTCCATTTTAATCCGGTACCTGTTTAAACCCCCCCAAAAACCCTTTTCCCCCAAATGTTCCCCTATCGAAAAAAAACTTTCTTAAACCCGGGGAAATCAAAGGAAAACCAACCCCCAAAATTAATATTGGTTCTTCCCCTCCTTCACTTTTCAATATTTGAATTTTTCTTTAAAAAACCTTCTAAAAAAAACATTGCCCCTCGGTTTCTTTTAAAATTCCCCCTTGGGAAAAAACCCCTTGGGGTAACTCCTTCCCAAATAAAAAGTCCATAAAATCCTCCCCCCAATTTGGGCCCTCTTTTAAATTTTTAATTCCCCCAAAAAGGAACCCCAATTGTCTTATTCCCCCGGGAAACCCTTAGCCTTAAGGGTTTTTTTGGGGTTTTTAAATTTTAAAGAAAACCCTTTTTCTCTTTCCCCGTTGGTTCCCGTATTGCCCTAATCTTTCCCCCTTGGGCCCCCCTATTTCCTTTCCCCAACCCCAATTTATAAAAATCAAAAACCCCCCACAGGGGGCCAACCCCCAAAAACCTTTACCCCCCAAGGCATTCCAAAATTAATACCACAAAAAAACTTTTTTTAAAAAACAAAAAATCCCAACTTATTCCCCCTAGGAAACACAAAAATTTTCTCCATCCCAAAATTTAAACCCCTTTAATTCCCACAAACCCCCCACCCGAAAAAAACTTAAATTTAAAAACCCTTTCTACAACAACCCAAAACACTGTCCCCATTTTACAAAAAAACCCCAAAATTACAAACCCCCTAGAAAAACCAAACAAACCTCAATTAGGAAGTCTTTATACAAAACAAAAAAAAAAGCCCAATTTTTTTTTTTTTTTTTTTTTTTTTTTTTTTTTTTTTTTTTTTTTTTTTTTTTTTTTTTTTTTTTTTTTTTTTTTTTTTTTTTTTTTTTTTTTTTTTTTTTTTTTTTTTTTTTTTTTTTTTTAAAAAAAAAAAAAAAAAAAAAAAAAAAAAAAAAAAAAAAAAAAAAAAAAAAAAAAAAAAAAAAAAAAAAAAAAAAAAAAAAAAAAAAAAAAAAAAAAAAAAAAAAAAAAAAAAAAAAAAAAAAAAAAAAAAAAAAAAAAGAAAAAAAAAAAAAAAAAAAAAAAAAAAAAAAAAAAAAAATTTTAAAAAAAAACCAAAAAACTTGAAGAACTGCAAAAAATGCATTAAGCTGGACAAAAATCCCTTAAAAAATTAAAAACAACCCAAAAAAAAAATTTCAAACACCCCCACTTTCTTCATCCCTGGGCAAATCAACAGCAGCAAAACCAACCATCTTTTAATGCTAAATATTAATATTAGAAGTATCAAAAATAAAATACCTGAACTCCTGGCTACAATAGCACACTACTCCCCAGACATAGTTGCTTTAACAGAAACCTGGCTAAATAAAAACATAGCTAACTCAGAAGTTCTCCTACGGCTACAATATCATTAGAGAAGACAGACCACTTCGTAAAGGGGGTGGAACTGCCTTACTGTACAAGTCCAACTTAACTGTCCATCAATTACCAAACTCCTACCCCTCCCCCAATAATTGGGACATACTTATCTCACAACTTCAACTTCACCCTAAAAAGGTCATCACCACAATTACGATCTATATTCCACCTGGTAATACACCTGCTAGCCTTGAAGACTTCTTATCCTGGTGTTCTTCCACATACTCACAAGAAACCCTTATTCTGGGGGACTTCAACCTAGATTGGTTCACCTGTATATCAGAACCACCAAGTAATCTAATAAATCTCCTTGGCTACCAGCAGCTAGTCCAAATTCCAACTAGATGTGATAAAAAAATCTAAAAGGGAATCCATCCTTGACAGGGTCCTAACTAACAACCCCACATTGTACCCTCACACAGGCAGTCTCCCAGACACCTTAAGTGACCACAACATAATATACTTTATATGTAGTAGAACAAGCATATGCAAAATCACTAACTATATATCCACTAGAAACACAAAAAAAATTATCTCCTGAGGTCCTCAACACTTTACTCTGTAACTGTGACTGGACACCCCTAAAAACCCTCCCACTTGACCAGGCTGTAGCATATTTCAACAAAACATTTCTACAACACCTAGACACTGTCGCTCCATTGCACAAAATCAAGGTCAGAAGCTCTACAAACCCCTGGCTCAGTAAAGAAACCAAACAAATCCTCAAGTCCAGAGACACTGCCTGGCTTTACTATCAAAAAAAAAACAAAGAAACACAAAGCCTAACTAAGTACCAAGAACTGCGCAACCGTGCAAAAAAATGCATTAAGCTGGACAAAAAAATCCTACTACACAACATTACAAACTAAATACCAACACAACCCGCAAAAATTTGGAAAAATGTAAACCAGCTACTAAAATCCACCGAAAAGGCTATCCCCAAACTACCCACCCCTGACACTAAAGTTCCCATCAAAACACAATTCAACTCCCACTTTGTGAACTCAATTCTATCCTTAGTATCACAGGACAGTTCCTTCCTCACTATCCCCCCAACACAAATAACACTAATACAAGCTTTACCCTCAAACAGTTTCCACCACTTCAATCAAAAGCATGCTCTCCAAACTAAAAACCTCATCAACAGCAGCCGACCTACTCCCCAGCTATTTCTTGAAACTTACAGCAGATGCTATTGCTATCCCAGTCTCCACTCTCATAAACAGATCAATTGTTGAAAACTATGTGCCCAAACTCTGGAAAATATCCTATGTTACACCCATACATAAAGGTGGGACCTCCACTGAACTTAATAACTACAGACCCATTGCTTTACTCTCCCCCCTGGCCAAAATCCTAGAAAAATGCATCCATACCCAGATGCTAAACTATCTCCTAGACTGCAACATCCTGTCACCTACTCAGCATGGTTTCAGACCTGCCCATAGTACCACTACAGTCCTCCTCTGCTTCACAGACACAGTAAACCGTCTCAAAAATGAAGGCCTACAAGTGTCAACTTTTTTTTGGATATGTCCAAAGCATTTGACACAGTCTCACACCAAATCCTGCTAAACAAACTAAACCAATATCATATATCAAATTCTACTCTTACCTGGTTCCAAAGCTACTTAACTGACAGGTACCAAGCTGTGAAATGGGAAAATTCTCTCTCTCCTCAGCTGCCCATAACTATAGGAGTCCCACAGGGTTCTATCTTAGGACCACTACTATTCACAGTCTTCACAAATAACCTCCATACCTCCACACAGCATGCATCTATAATTCAGTATGCAGATGTCACTGCCTTAATCTGTGCTGCACAAAACATTCCCACCATCCTGCAAACAACTCAACTAGCATTCTCTGATGTTGAAAACTACCTTACCAAAGCCCAACTTATCCTCAATCCAAAGAAAACTCAGCTTACGATTATAACCAGTTCTAACAAAAACACTGATAATAGTCAATTTACTATCTACTCCACAAATGCTACTCCAATTGCTGCAGTGGCACAGGCTAAGCTATTGGGAATAACCATAGACTCCCACCTAAAATTTGATAGTCATCTCAACTTAACTATTAAAAAAGTACATCCCAAACTGGGATCACTCTACTGTATCAAACCATTTCTTACCAACAACACAAGATCAGCCATTGCTCGCTCCCAACTTCTATCCATCCTACTCTATGCATCTCCCATTCTGACTAATCTCAACAAAACTGAACTAAGCAAAATGGAAGCCTGCTATAACAGAATTGCTCGCTTTGCTGCAAATTGCTCATATAGAACTCATCACTGTACTGCTTTGAGACAGCTCCACTGTCTTGAACAGCCCAAACTCCTAACCTACAATCAGCTCTGCCTCTGTCATTCTATCTATTACCTCCCCAATAAGTGTCCTGCTCTCAAAAACCTAGTACAACATCACTCAGCCAAAAGGCCTCTTAGATCATCGAGCAAACTACTACCAGAAGTCATCAACAGCTATAATAGCTTTGGAGATGCACTATATAGTAGTTCAGTGGCTAAAAAATGGAACTCTGTCCCTACTAGCATTCAAAACACATCATCCAAAGCCTCCTTTAAAGACATCATCAGGCAACATCTCAAGCAATGTTGGCAGTGCCATGATCACTCCCCAGGCTAGTGAAAGCAGATAACATATGCATACAAAATCTAGAGCACTTGATAATAGTTTTCAATCTTACTCACAAACACTGGCTAATCTACAATGTATGCACTGTATCTGTCTACTATGTATGCATTCTACCTATGTTCCAAATTTCAGCTGTACACCACAAATCTATTAATTACCTTTATTTTTAAAATTAATATTTTTTGTTTGTTCTCTCCACTGTAACTGTTTATGTGCCGCATACCACTGTAAAAACATGTCTCTTGTAATTTGTGTGTATACTGATCATGTCAAAATAACTAAATGTGTCTGTAATTTTTCTTTATGGAGCTTTTCTCCCCAGGACTCTGCTAAAAAAGGGCCTTTTCGGCTCAGACACTCCCGGTTAACAAATGTAAAATAAATAAAATGTGTGTGTGTCTGTGTGTCTGTGTGGGTGTGTGTGTGTGTGTGTGTGTGTGTGTGTGTGTGTGTGTGTGTGTGTGTGTGTGTGTGTACATATATATATATATATATATATATATATATATATATATATGCATGTATGTGTGTGTATATATATATATATATATATATATATATATATATATATATATATATATATATATATAAAACTATATATATGTGTGTGTGTGTGTGTGTCTGTGTGTGTATGTATATATATATATATATATATATATATATATATATGTATATATATATATATATATATATATATATATAAGATATATACATTATTGCATACGTTTATCTGTACCTCTATAGATGTGCAGATGTTTTCAACCTATCTATATATCTACCTATATATATGTAGACCTGTATATATCGACATGTCTCTATGTATCTCTCTCTCTCTCTCTGTGTGTGTGTATATATATATATATATATATATATATATATATATATATATATGTATGTATATGTATATATATACAGCTTTAATTGGGTACATGGCAGGTTGTCCTATTTCAACACATTCCTCCCTTTTTGTGTTTTAACCTGTCTGCATACAGAACTGGGATAAGTACATCCCAGGTAGCTTAGTGTTAAGTTACTCGGAGTATGGAGTACATGGGCGTGGGTTCTACTCCTGGAAGGTGTCATTATTTTACCTCTCAGAGTAGGCACTGGTAGGGAAAGTGTGAATAATGCACATTTACGTGGTTGTGAGCAGATTTGCCCGTGGTCTGCACGACATTAAGTAAAGGTCAAACGTGTAAAGCGCTTCTCCTTTTACCATGTTTCAGCGCTGCTTACTGTCGTGCAAACACGTGGAAACCTGCTTACAACTGATTAAGAATGCTTTAATCCACCTGCATCCAAAAGCCCTTATTCTGCCCTTCAAAATAACCTCACAGCCCTAGCAGTTCTTGAACCCGGGACCATGAACACCACAATCGCTGACTTTACCACTAAGGTATCTGAGATATGTACAGCTGTTATGGTGTTTAGAATACACATTGTACTACACACATTCCTCACTACTGAAAACAAATGTGACAATCAGTTGGTGTACGTATATCTGATACATGTTAATGTGACAACAAGTTTATTATTAATATTAAGAAGAACGGGGGGGTATTACTAATAGATCAATATACCAGCAATATAGTAGGTGATAAACCAACATTCAGGTACAGGAATAGTAAGAATCTGAAGAGAATATTATGTTCTGAGAGAACTGATAGAAAAATCAACAGTACTATGGATAGATCGACTCCTAGATATGGCACCTTTCCTTGTGAAAGGTGTAATATGTGTAAATATATTATTAGTGACTATCAATTTATTATACCTGAATTTTATCACACATTTATGAGTGATTTTTATGCCACTTGTGAGACCAAGAATTTGATATACCTAGCTACGTGTATAGAATATGATGCATATTATGTGGGTCTAACCACTAGGAGGTTGAGAGACCGTATATATAACCATATATATGATATAAGGAAGATGAATCTAACAAACGCTTTAGCCTAGCATATAGATACACACCCTAAACATAGTTTTAAATTTAGGGTTTTACAAGTTATAAATATAAATAAGAGAGGGGGTGATGGACAGAATTACCTGGAAACAGCAGAGTTAAATTGGATTTTAAGGTTGAAATCCCATATTCAACCGGGACTTAACCAGTCGGTCAGCATAAAACCTATATTAGCGGCACGTAGATAGATATATTAAATTTGATTTTAGTTGGTTATCATAGTTAGCTATTTTATCCATATACACACAGTTTTGGAATTAATTGATTATGATATTTAAATTGATGGGTATATACTTTTTCATATAAATATATCTGTGTTTCATGGTTATATTTGCTATCTTTATATTTTTATTTTCATTTTTATTCCATTACATATTCTAGAGTTTATATGTTCTTGCAGCTCTGGGTGTTTTGATGCTTTACATACTTCTATGCTCTCATATATATATATCTTTTATTAGATATATATTTTTATTTAAGTATTATGTTTATATGTGTATATATATATATATATATATATATATATATGTATTTGTATTTATATACATTTTTATTTATATGTATAATGACTTTGTGTAAATATACTGCTATAAAAGAGGTTTATACATACATACATTTACTTCAGTAACATAGAGTTCTACCACACCCTGTTGGATTTTGTAGTATGAATTGGTTAATTGATTGATTGAATAAGTGCTTTATGAAATTGATTGAACTTGTTGAGTCAAGGTATATAAAGCATTCATATTGTGTCTTTTCTATAAACCTGAGGAAGCGTACCTGTTGTACGTGAAAGCGCTTGTTTTCTAATAAAATCAGTTCATTCTACATCGTGGAGGTCTCCGTTTGCTTTGTTCTGTGGATATATATATATATATATATATATATATATATATATATATATATATATCGATATATATATATATATATATATATATGTGTGTGTGTGTGTGTGTGTGTGTGTGTATATATATATATATATATATATATATAAGATACATACATTATTGCATACGATTATCTGTACCTCCATAGATGTGCAGATGTTTTTAACCTATCTATATATCTACATATATATATATATATATATGTAGACCTGTATATATCGACATGTCTCTATGTATCTCTCTCTCTCTGTGTATATATATATATATATATATATATATATATATATATATATATATATATATATATATATCTATATATACAGCTTTAATTGAGTATATGGCAGGTTGTCCTATTTCAACACATTCCTCCCTTTTTGTGTTTTAACCTGTCTGCATACAGAACTGGGATAAGTACATCCCAGGTAGCTTAGTGTTAGGTTACTCGGAGTGTGGTGTACATGGGCGGGGGTTCTACTCCTGGAATGTGTCATTATTTTACCTCTCAGAGTAGGCACTGGTAGGGAAAGTGTGAATAACGCACATTTATGTGGTTGTGAGCAGATTTGCCCGTGGTCTGCGCGACATTAAGTAAAGGTCAAACGTGTAAAGCGCTTCTCCTTTTACCGTGTTTCAGCGCTGCTTACTGTCGTGCAAACACGTGGAAACCTGCTTACAACTGCTTAAGAATGCTTTAATCCACCTGCATCCAAAAGCCCTTATTCTGCCCCTCAAAATAACCTCACAGTCCTAGCAGGTCTTGAACCCGGGACCATGAACACCACAATCGCTGACTTTACCACTAAGGTATCTGAGATATGTACAGCTGTTATGGTGTTTAGAATACACATTGTACTACAGACATTCCTCACTATTGAAAACAAATGTGACAGTCAGTTGGTGTACGTATATCTGATACATGTTAATGTTCATATGTTTGTGAAATTAGGTGTTGCAATGTGAAATGACAGGGTGTATTATGAATGAGAGGTTCTTGCTTTGTGTCCTTTTTATATTGTCCCCATACTCCATGTATGCCCCTCCAGTTCACTTATTAGGCATCTGACCCAGGCCCTCCTTGATGCATGATTGCATTACCCATCATTCCTCCCCCACCCCAATCTTGACATACATAACAACCACCCCTTCTGTGGTGAATTAGGTTAATATTAATTGTTATAATACCAGAGCTGCATGTGTTTTTTGTACACTCCAATTCCTTTGGAGTGCTTCTGTGTCACGAAGTGTGTTCATATATGGCTACTGATGTAACTGTATAATATATATATATATGTGTGTGCAGACATCACTGACATATATATATATATATATATATATATATATATATATATATATATATATATATATATATATATATATATATATTTCGTATTAGTTTGTAACAGTAATACATCTGTAGACTGGAATGTGTTGGTTCCCAAACTACAGTACATTACAATGTACTCTACATATGTACACAAAATGACTGTCCCATTTGTGATCATTACAGTGAAATGCATATGATATAAGGTGCAGTCTCAAGACCATGAAACATTTGTACACCTTGGATGGCTTTGTGGTAAGTCCCATGACTATAATGTGCATGGTCCACGGTTTGACACCAGCGATGCTTTACAAATGCTTTTTTACTGCAGAATAAGGCTTATTTATGCAGTTGTAAGCATGTTTCGAAGTGTTTTCATGACATTATAGCAGCGGTTAAACACAGTTAAATAAACTTTGTAAGGTATAACCTGTGCACGCAAGCACAGCCACATTCGGTAACTACTCCGGATATATACATGTCAGTGATGTAACATCTCACTATGTGCTGACATAACATTACATTCTCTGTTGACTGTACTCTCCAACACACATGGTTTATATGGGTGTTTTGAATGTTTATTATACAGACGATTACTACCTATATATGCAAGCTGTGGTTAAGGTATACTTTTGCACATGATAAACATCCCTGCCTTATCGGGATTGTAACCTCGAATGCACAGATACTATGTGGATGCTGTAACCATTACACTGCTGACATTAACATTGCTTCTGCCTATTTCCTATTTAGATGATTTCTATGTGTAAGCTAGGCTAAGCAAAGGGTGGAGGCCCCCAAACTCACTGAGCTTCACGTACTCTTGAAATAACAACATATAACAAATGTACTGTGAGACAATACATTACATTCCTAACTACATTAGGCATAGCCCCTCACTGACACACTTCAAGGAAAACCTTGTTGTGTGAGTGGGTAACAGGCTATACACCCCTGGGATCATGTGCCCCAGAACCATACAGCCAGGGGGTGGGGTAGCCTGTCCAGTTTGATAGCTGCAAGACTGGTTGGGGGAATTGAATGGTGTTGAATTGCCACATTAACATGCCCTCTTATCACTAAGTGCCCCTATCACCCTCCACAACCCCAGTCTTCAACAGCTTCCAGCAACTCTGCCTAGAATTGCTTCATTGGCTATGCTTGACAGAGGCTCAGTTACTTCATCAATGGTGCGGGGAAGGCCAACACACTAGCTTCTAATTGCCCTTGGGCAGATAGGTAGTAGGCTATCAGTGAACCTCTAACGTGCAGGCCATCACAGCCATAATATGTGAATAAACAGACCTTCAGATCACAATATACAGTTAGAAATCACCATGTAGTCAGGAAACAGTTGAGTACAGCAAGAACATACAGAACACTGATACTTAGTCACTCCAAAAGCCTATCTTGGAAGTTAGAAGACTTGTATAAGTTTAAGGCTTTCTATTGCTTACCAGTAGGTTACCTACAGGGGAGATGAAAAACAAGCACAGATGGGGAACATGCATGCAATGATACCATACAGGCCTATGTGTCAGCCTTAGGCTTTGGAATACTGGCCGAGGCTATTGGCGCCCCCATGGTGTCTTATTTAGAAGAATCTCGAAGGTGAATACCAGCTCCATAAACAGCACAATAGCAGATTCAATGAGGATTATGCTAGTCAACACCAGGGGTTGTGATCACAACATGCATGCACTCACAGCACTCCTCAGGATGGGCAACATCAACATCTGTGCATTAACTGAAATCTGTCTTAAGGCTCCTGAGATCACACCAGCACTACCAGACTCCAACCCATACCACACATTTCAGCCACAGAACATGGACTGACAGACATGGAGGGACGGTATCCATATTCATCAGGGATGCCTACACCTCCAGGTTAGTGGGGCAGCATGATACCTCTGTGATCATCCATGTGCAGCTAACATCAGCCACAACTGCAATGTGGAATGTGGCCTGCTACAGATCAACCTTCATGACCCAGGATCTTCACTCCACCTACCTGGAGACAGTGGATAACACGACAGTCCTAATGCATACCATGGCACAGGTCGATGTCAATTACCATACCATTAACTGGGAAATGTACTCCGATTCTCACTTCCAGGCTCAGCACTTCCTGGAATGTATCACCTCATATGCCCTGTATCAGGTGGTAACTACCCTAACGTGGGGTGGAAACTACTAGATGTGGTCATCACCAACATGGGCAACAGGTGCACCACAGTGGAGGTTAACAGGTCACTGGTTAGATCTGACCATGAACTATTCACTGTTTACACACCCTAGCATCTCCGCCACCCATGGATACCACAGTGTATACCTTTCCTACAGCTAAATTTACACTACTAGTGACAGGGGGTGGGGGGTTTCACAGCCCCCACACTAAGGGGAAACACTGCTCAAGATACAGACAGATTTACACATGCAGTCTATAAGCACCTACATGGATGTATGGATCGTGCCATCACTGGTAAACCAAGACTCACTCCTCCTAGACAAGGACACCAGTCTGGTAAACCTCTGCAATAAACAGGCTATACTACAGAAGTAGGACAGTGTTCCAGACACACAGCAAATCCCATGAAGGGTAGACATCCATGACCACTATTAGTATGATACGTAGGTCCCTAATGACATCATCCAAGGCTAACATCAGCAGGAGAATACACAAGAATTCGAAAGATAACCACAAAGATTTCTTTGGCTATGTCAAGGATCTATGTGGTGACACACAGATTTGCACTGTGCGGGTGAAATATAGCACAAAACATGCTGACCCTACTGATATTGTCAACATCCTTGCAGATACATGCGGTGCATACTTCACCCCCTGAAGAGCCCACAACACTACCCGAAAGGTACAGTATCCCAACCATCAGAGACACACAGGTGGAAATGACCCTCTCTAACAGCAAAACACAGTGTCAGTGGAGGCAGATGTTGACCCAGACTGCATCTTGCAAACTGTACAAGGCAGCCTGCCCCCACCTAATTAAGCATTCCGACCTCAGCCTTTCCACAGGCTACATGCCCATACAATGGCACATGGCAACGGTTATTCCACTCCATCAAGGTGGACTCACAACTGACCATGATAACTACCACCCCATAAGCCTGACTAGCCTGGTCTGCAATGGTATGGTTTGCATCCTCATGGCACTCATTAACAATGACATTGGTAACCTCTGAACACGTGACCCAACCCAGGTCAGCTTAGTTGAGTGCAGTTCATGCCTACGGAACCTGTTTGACATCTTTCATACAGTCACCAAAGCGTTAGATGACGAGGGAGGTGGCTCACACATACTACCTGGACCTCACCAAGGATTTTCACACCATGCCCCACTCAGGTATTATTGATAAACACACCAGCCTGTACATTCACCCATACATCACAGGTCGGGTTGCCAACGGGCTTACACACAGAACCCACATGGTATGACTAGCGGTCTCCAGGTCCAACTCTTGAACAGTCACGATTGGTGTCCCATAGGACTCAGTCCTGGGAGCCCTACTGTTTGGCATATATGTCTCAGATGTACAGGCCAACACAGTTGGACTACGGCAGACCATGTTTGGCAATGACTGCAAACTGGAAGGCATGATTGGTAGTCCAGCTGACACGGACATCCCTCAAGGGGCCTCACAGAGAACGTCACAGGGTGCCAATGACATGGTCTCCAGCCAACTGCCACTAACTGCATGGTCATTCCATTGTGGAATTGGCACCCACATATTAACACATAAGCGGCAGCCACTTTAATACAGATGAGGTAATTGGGTATCTGGGGACAAAGATAGATAGTGATCTCCCCTTTGCCGATCATATCTCCACAGTAGTTAGGACATCCTTCTATGTAGGCCATCTGATTACTAAAGGATTCCCATCTAGACATACTGGAGTTATAGTGCCCCTTTAGTCATCACTCATCAGTCCCATCATAGGGTATAATAACCCATGTGGGATGTACCTCAGAGGACATGTCCAACAGCTGGGGGGTCCACAAATGTACCTCGCCAAGGTGAATACTGGCCTCCAACATATGGCCTATGCAGCCAGACTGAATAAACTCCTGCTTTACTCAGTGGCATCTCGTTTACCCAGAGATGATCTCCACTGACCAATATAGCCATGGCGAACTCAGGCTTGATGGACATGCTCCACCTATGGGAATCCATGTCACAGTGAGCCACACACTGTAGTGAGCTGAACCATGCCACAACAATAACTGGAAGATGCTGGAGGGACAGCTTCCTGTCACAGACACTCCCCATACTTTGGAACAATATCCCTAACTACATTTTACAGAGCCCCTCACTAACACTCTGCAAGGGAAACCTTGAAGCATGGATGGGGAACAGTAGATGCACCCCAGGGATCCCGCCATTGGCTCTGCTCCACAGAGGGACAGTTAATGAATCAATTGGGTGGCAAAAGCTGACACATTTTGTCTGGCCTTATGAATGGCCTCTGGCAGTTGGCCATGTACCTACCTATGAATCTATACATACAGTATCAGCATATGCTGATAGCTTAATTTACTGTTCATGTGTTGACTTACCTTGTGCCAATGGCTGTTGTGTGTGCAATAGTTGAGGGCTGCCTATATTGGATGCACACAGTAGACCACCTATACATGACAATTTACAGGTAGTCTTGTGTGTGTGCCATCCATTTTTAATTTGTGTGCAGTTGGAGAAAGGTGTCAGCCCCTAGTTGCCTACACTCAGTGTGTGTGCTATACATTCCCTCTTTGCCAAGGCATGGGCATACTGAGTGCAGTACGGTGTTTTCTATGGTTTACATTTCTGCATCCTTGCACTATGCCTGCACCACTTCCTGAATCACTACATACCTTCATTTGCATGCTGCACTGCTGCACATAGGGTAATTAACATACAAGGCTCAGGAGTTGTGCGGGTGTAGCGTATGCAGGTAGTACATGTGGGAACAGCTCGTATCTGAATCGCTCAGCGGCCATCTTTGGTGTTAGAACGCCAAAGTTACACCTGCCCCCTGGTGCAAGCTTCATGAATCACGGGTATTGTTCCATACATAGCTCTCTGTTTTGCACACGTGTCCACCAGACACATGTAATTTGGTCCAATTGGCTTGACAACTCAGTTATGTTATCACCACCCCTCTCTGTGGGGTGACAGTCCAAATTCATCTACAGATTCTGTCAAAGTGCACATTTATTTATGATGAAGAAATGTATAGCTATGATTCTTACCTACACCCTTCCTGCACATCCCTACCTGCCTTTCACTACATTTTTACCCCTGGTTTCACCCCATTTCACCACTGTCCTATCTCCCCATTTTTCTTTTCTTTAAAGAAATTTTGCATGAAGCTGCATGATGTAGCACATTGCACAGCATCACTAAGCTCAGCCAAATGGAGCTATATTGATATATGTGTTTTAAATTATAACAAACTTGTAGAAAACAAACACTTTCCCCCTATTTCGAACCCAAGACCATCACACCTGCAGACGACTGGATTAACCTGCCACACCACACAGCTGTTAATTAAAACAGGTGGCTTAAGCAAAACATAGTAATTGCAAGTTATCGTTAAGCATGTATAAGCAGAGTTGCACATCACACAAACATGCTGAAAAAATAATGGAAAAATTGGGAGTGTAACTTGTAGTCTGGTACAGGACTACACCACTTGAAAGCCAGACACAGAATAATGGATTTAACTGAGATCTCTAAAGGCAGGTAAATGGGTACTTTTATCAGCAACATGAACAAGTACACCTGCTAAAATATTAATGGCAAAATATGTGTTCAACTGGGACTCTGGTGGAGAAATAGATCCCTATAAAGCCAGACACATAATAATGGATGTAATGGAGGTATGTCACAGCCTGTATGTGTGCACTTATACCTTGAAAAAATACCAATGCTGTAGCAGTGACTCAGTAGTTCAGTCTGTTAAATACTTTGAAACCTGCAAGTTTTGCCACACATGGTCCTGGGTTCAAATCCAGTGGTGTGTAGCATTTAAATTACATTATTGTGAAGCCATCAATGAATGACTGAGTCACACACTCTTTATCCACACAAAGCATTTCAAATGAAATATCTGCTTTTCAGTAATGGAAGTCATAGGTTTGCAGATAGGAATACATTTGACATATCCTTATAGCAACACTATAAATGCATGAAGTGTCAGGTCATGCATTAATATGCATTCACAGAAGATTCTAACTTGGGTAATACAAATAAGGCTCTCTAATATCAGAGTGTAGCATACAATCATTAAATAATGATATTATAGATTAGCACAGCTGCACAACTAACATACACACAAGGTGGTCCTGCTAGTAACAAGGACTGCCTGCACACACATTCCAAATGAGTACCATACTATAGCACATGGCTACTACCATAATATAACACATGGCTTGACAGTTGCCCAAATGGTTGACATAATGGTATATTTACCCCCTATGTTGCTCAAAGACACAACAAATATGTTGCCTAGTACTCTGTTAGTGATACCCTTAGCTAACATACTTACCTTAAACACATGCCTTAATTTGCAGTGGAATGGGTACCTTCACTCTGGCTCTGACTCTACAGCAGAACTGCCACATTTCCCACAGTTACTCTTACAGCTTGTTGTTCTCCAAAGTGTTCACAATCTCTCCCTATGCCTATTGCCTGCAGCATCAGTATGTAGCACACACATCTGTATGTAAAAGTAGCTGTTACAGACTACAGCTACAGGATCTATGATGACATAGTATCTTGACTCCAGTAATGTCCAGCACAACATATCAGAAAGAGCTTTTAATCTACATGAAGGCCTTATATTTTGTTCAGTGGTTGCATGTCATTGTCTGATTATACTGCAAATCAGCTGTGTTGGCTGCAATTAGTATTTCAGAACTACAGGTTGGTTAAGAGCCAATCACCTGGTAATGAGAACCATGCTGAAAATGCAAACTGCTGGCTATGGGAACCAGTCTGTATGTGACTTTCTTCACACAATAAATGGTTGCCACAAACTTTATATATCTCTGCATATCAACAGAGGAGTATTGTACTCCATCAGGGATGTAACCTTTTTGTTTACAACATGATGCATATGTGTGAATATACTTAGGGGGAATGGGGATTACAGCATTAAGCCTTTCTTAGAACAGTAATGTTGACACGTCATTGATCTCCAGATTTGTTATACTTACAGAGGACATACAATACATCAAGAGTGGAATGTTTTTTGTCAATGTGGCACACTGGTGTCTTAGGATTGTCTCTTTATAGTGGTTGTACTTGCACACTGCTATTTGTTTGGCACTGTTGTTTTGACATATTATCAGGGATGACCCTAGGGGACACACTACAATGGACACCTGTGTTGGGCGTGTGATCATACAGCAGTATTTGTCATGGCACAAATGCGAATATGGGAATAGATGACTATTGCTAGTATCTTAGTTGTATCCACATGCTTAGTATGTTTGCACACTGTGGAATATGACATGTGTGATCAAGCAGTGGATACCGCCAGCCATTCTGTTGTTGCTGTATCTCTACATAGTGTACTTCCATGTATGTGATCCTGATGTGTTCACATTTTGTTGACTTTCAGGAAACATGCATGCCAGACACCATGCCCATTTTATGAATGCTGAGAATTTTACAATCATGGAAGGCCTCCATCAACACCATGAACTCCTACTGCCCAGGTGGAGGCAAAACAGGGAACAGTGGGCAGCACTGTGTGCTGACCTTGTCCGTGATGTTAACACCATAGGTCATCAGAGCAGGACATATGAGCAGGTTTGACACTGTGCGACAGATATGATAAATGCTGAATGCATAAGAGCAGCAAATATGGCTAGGGAGCATGGTGCTACTGGTGGAGGGCCTGCTGTGGAACAACCACTCTCAGCCACTGAGGAAATCCTAATGAACATAGGAATACACATTAGCTCCCAGGCATCCATTACATCATATATCATGGATGTGGGTGCCACGGTTTCCTTGTCAGAGTATTGTCCAGATAGGCTTAGTTTGATAAGCATTGGAATACTGTAGCATTCAGCATGTCAGGGTGTACATACTTTTATGTGTGTCAAGGGATTCACTTCAGAAGCTCGAAATACTGAAATCTCGAATTTCTGTATCTTGAGCCCAAAAAGTGGAATCCACAAAACAACGAAAACTAAAAACCACGAAATTCAAAACCTCGAATACCGGAAGTTTTGACTTTCACGGTTTTACTACACACACACACATGCACACACACACACACACACACACACACACACACACACACACACACACACACACACACACACCACACAAACAATCACTCTACTACATGAAAGCAGGGGGCAAGCCCCCCTCCACCCCCCATAATATTCTCAATCCTAGGTCGCACTACATACAAACACACACAAACCACCACCACACAAGCTACTTTCTCTTTGCACACACACATCACAGCAACAAAACACACTGACACACACCACAGCCCCTACCCAAACCCCTTAACACACACACTTACCTGAATACATGACCATAGCTGAACTTTAGAAGCCTGAAATTCAAAACCTTCAGTATTCGAGGTTTTAAATTTCGTGCTTCTAAATCTTTTCTATTATGTGGATTCGGCTTCCTGGGCTCGAAATACTGAAATTTGAGATTTCAGTATTTCGAGCTTCTGAACGGAACCCGTATCAGGTGTTTGAAGGAGTTTAACTGCAGTTTGAATCTCATGCTCAGATTTTGACCAACAAAACAATTAAAGTAGCTACTGTAAATCTCAGATATATGGACATGTTACCCTGTTATAGTGCAGCATGCAGTGGTATTTACATTACTTCTCTCTCAACTTTTCACAAGTCTGTCAGCAATCAGACAAGGATGTGGTCCTACTCCTGGTAAGCACAACACAGTTTTATTGCAGATGTAGATTTATTGCAATGTCTTCCCTAAAGTGTCATCCCTAGAGTCATACCTATGCCTTGTAGGTGGGACCATATGTGTCAATTGTGCAGAGTCTTCATAAATGTCAACAGTGTACCTCACTGTTGATGATGAGATTGCTGTGTAAAGAGCTTTTATTTACAACTACAGATGTTTGTGGGAAAAGAAATGTCCTCATATCCTACTATATGAGGTTGGGGTTAAACAGGTCTGTAATAATGACACCAGTGTATACAGATTTGCATATATTACAACATAGTACTGTAGAGCATAATAGTGCAAGTACTAATGTACTGCTTTCCTCTTTCTTATCACAGTTGACTGGGGGGGGTTGGTCTCTGTCCCCTACATAACCTGATCTCAGTGTCTGTTCAGACTCTGATGATGATGGTAGCCAAAGTGAGGCACAGGTGGGGGTTTCGGGGGCAGAATTTGTCCCAGAGGTTTACATCCCTCTTCTGCCCCCATTATCACCACACATAGTCAGTATGCCTACACATACCCAGTCCCTGGAGGCCACAGATATTTGACAGTCAGAGGGTGGGGACATTTAACAGGAAAGTGTGGCAACTATGGCTCCATTGACTGTCGACACTGGCCATAGCCAGAAAGCTGCTGAGGTTCCACACAGGTGGATCGATAGAGGTGCTCGTAGGAGGCCTGCTGTCCTTCCACCACCTGTTGGAGGTTTCTCATCACAGGTCACTCAGTATATGTTTCAGGTCATCATGGAGGCACACTCATTTTCCAAAATGAACTCCAGACTAATACTCAGGGTTATGGATGCAGCATAGTCTGACATCTGTGACTGCCTCCACCACATTGGTGATACCCTGGACCAGTTCACTGATGCAGTGGAAAGAAGGTGGTCTGAGACAGATCACAGAATATCTGTCTTGGAATGAACATTTTCTGTGATGTAACATCTGGTTGGAGTTGAGCATTGGACTTGTGGACATGGGTCAGCAACTCCATCTGCTGGTAGTCCACATAACCATGCATAATCACGCTCCCATTGTGGCAATACAGTGGGTTGTCTACACCAAAAAGAGGCAGGCCATATGCTCATGGTCCTCGGCATTCCTGTGGAGGACACAGTTCTAGCAGACAGCAGTCACCATCAGATACTAGCACTGTTTCTGACCTTCAGCATGGAGGTGCCAGTGCAACTCCTGGCAGAGCCAGTTTCTATGTTCGTGGGTGGAGACGGTAAACTTTCAGCACTACCATGCATGGTTCAAAGCTATCCAGCATACACACATGTAGAGCAATACTGAGCTTGACTATATTCATGCACACACTCATTCACCACTGTCAAAATCAGGTCACCTACAGACACCCACAGCACATTTCCATGGGTCCATCTTGCTTGCTTCCTTTTCTGACTCACACACATGCTTTCAACCTATTGGGTCAGCCTAGGCCTCTTGCACCTCCACACAACACCCTATGGAAGTGATGATACGTGTGCCACATCCCTGTCATCCACATCATCAATGCAGGGAAATGAAACTGTGTCTGATGCACAGGGTGACTATATAAATTAATATGTAATTGTGCAATGCAGTGTTATTTTGCCATGCTACTTGCACTTTCACTGACAGAACCTGTATGCTGACATTTGTAATGAGTAAGCCACGTAATTTTGTGCACCTTATATTGTATGATGTAATCGCTGTATACTTACACAATGAAAGGTGTGTCATGGACCTGTTTATGGTTCAGTTTCAGGAGTCTGTAGGGGACACCTATGGATATACAGCAGCAATAAACCCATAGATGTGACAGCGCAGGATGGAGTGTCACCACAGAAGAAATATGTCTTTAGCAAGGTACAGCACTATAGGTGCATGTCTCCATAGGTTCATATGTGTATAACAGGCTAACAAGGACAATGACATCATTCAACCTACTCATCCAACCCTAATCAATGAAAAGGTCTGATACCCTTCATAAGTGTCACCAGGGTTTCGGGGACCTAACACATCTACAAGCTGTGGTGATTGAGATGACCCATTTACAGATTTCCTGTGTCCATTACAGGCATTTGTCCTACCCCAGTTATGACTGTCTTGTTCTGCATCCCATTGTGTAACTTGCACATGATGTGCATTACAGCAGACAAGTGCTTCACATGCATGGGGAGCCTATTACATATAGGGAGTAGTGTCTGTGTTACATGCCTGTCTCTCCAGCATGTACTATTTATACCACAGTGACAGTGTAGGTGTGTAGAACAGGCAATACATTTTTAGTCCTCTCTTGGATAAGCGGGAGGTACATAGTGGGATGTGACACTTCCCTGTATAACAGCTATACACATCCCCTCCAAAGCATGTAGGAGACAGATTACACATGTACAGTCTTGACACAGACTGCATAGGACATATTTACAATGCGTATTGGTTTACCATGAAACCTGTGTGGCTGCTACAGTTGTAAGATATGCCTGTGTAGTGACATAGCAAAAGTGCCATTGCACTCAATGATAGGTGTGATGAGTGGTAAATACAGTATAACAATGACAGTCTGGGATTTGCATGCCATACCTTTCTGCATAGGTTGTACAAAATTGAATGGATCCCTACATCTTACCGACTAGTGAAATTCAAAGGCTACATTATTCTCTGTGTTTAAGTCCATGTGTAATGACTCAACTGTGTGCGGTGTGCTACTATATTTGCCAGGGGTGGATGATTTCCAAAAGGATAGCATTGTGCAGTCCTTGATAGTTACTATTTGTCAGTAGCTCTGACAATTGGATGTGTGTATCAGGCCATCCTGGATAACTGTTGGTTCTGTGTGGGATTCAGTGACAGCTCCTAATATGCAATCATCTGCTAATGTAGTCAGTCAGAGGTGGCTGACAGTGGCTGTGACTACAGAGAAGGGAATGGTTAGAAGGAGTACTCCATTACTGATGTCTGAGAGAAGTCCACCAGTGACTGGTGTCATTGTAGCATAGGTCTACCCAATGATATCTTCCCAGATTATGACAATCAGACACTTGGCTATCCATCAGCTGACATACCACTCTGTAAATAACGTACACAGTTTTCAGCAAGACCTGCTGGCCTAATATTGTCAAACACCTTGTCAGGCCATGGTAGGTGGAGTGAGTCATATTACCGTCATCCATTGCATAGTGTAACACTTAATGAGGTACACAGGTTAGGGTAGGTAGGCATGATCTGCCCTTGAGCAAAACAAACTGTGTTTGGTCCAGTGTCAGTAGGTATATGACATTGTTACTGATCGTATCAATGTTAACTCCTTTCATGGCTTTACATAGATGACTGAGAGATCTGGGGGTACTGCTTGTCAATGCATACTAGTTGCCCTCTGTGCAACTAAGCATTACAGTTGCTTCCATCATGTTCCAAGAAAAGAGTCATCCAAGCTGTCTGTACAGAGCACAGACAAACAATGGAGCAAAACGTAATATGTATACCTTGTGAAGGTAAGGTTGGAGATTTTACACAGGTATTCTACAATTGGACACCACTCAAGCATTGTGTACTGAAAGGACACAATTACCTTGTGAAGAATTTGGAAAGCTGGGGAGTCCCCTGAATTGCTGGTGCCTGGCTATTTCTAATGTTGGTCTCACTACAACCACTCTCTCATGGGATGCCATGCTCTGATACTTTTAATGTCATCACATGCAAAATATTACTATGAAGCTCATGATGAGAAGCAGGGCACAGCCAGATTGTTCATCCACATAGTTGTCCCACATCATAAAAGGCTCTGTAGGCTTCCCATACCCTTCTCCAGGTAGATGACTTGATTAGCAACCTGAGCAATCAGTTGGCTTTTGCATGTATTATGCCTTCTGTACCAGGGTTGGTGGTATGTCACTAGGGAACTGACCAGATGGTGATTAGGAGCACAGCTGCAGTGTCACAATATAATGTGCAATATCTAGTGATATAGATGTCCATGCTTGCTGAAACAAGCAGCACAGCGGTGGTGATCCATCTTACATGACAGTTTCACAGCAATTCATGCATACTGCCCTTCAACAGATTAATAGTGGATATCTGCATGACATAGCTGTGAGGCCTACTGCAGAGGATGGGCCACCTTTGACCAAAGTGTATCCACCTGGCACATGTCCTATGTATGTCATACTGTATAGTTATGTACCCGGAACACATGTCTGTGTTCCCACATCATGTCACACAAAACAACTTTGCTGTCTGGTTGCTTGACAAGTATTGTATGCTTGCACAGCCAAAGTAATGTCAGAAAAGGTGAACAAGTCCTCTGTGCATGCATGGACATCCACATCTTCACTGCAAGGAGTACCGACAAACACTCTGTTTCAGACTGTCAAAGCCAAGGGTTTGGCAGTATTACCCTGACTTTGCAAGGCTTAACAGTGTCACTTTTGTAGGAATGATATTGGGACCAAGCCTAATGACAGGATTATGATCAATCCAAGATTCACATGGCTGGCAAAGTATTGTATGTCACACTGTCAGGTGCTGTGTTACCTTAGGGGACATACATAACGGTGACATGTTACATTTCAACATCTATCATGACACTGCCTAACAGTGGCATGCTGTGCATACACACAAGCATGAGTGTATTGCTAATGACATTATCAATGACTGCTAATGAGATGTGGAGAGTGTCCCCACCCTTCTACTCCTATGCCATACAAACACAACGTGTGACTGATGTGATTGTATTTCAAACCTTGATTCCATGGTGTCTCAAACAGCAGTCAGTTCCTATGGCAATGAGCATTTTCCCAACATGCACAGCTCAACTCCGGCTCCACCAACACCCACATCACACACACCTGCATGTGTGCTGCCTCTTACTAGACACATTCCCAAATAACAGACACCTCAGAAAGTCATACCTCTGGAGAACACAGTATACATAATAGTTCATGCACTATTGTCTCACCAGTCAAACACCTGAGACAAAACACAAAATCAAATCTATTATTCATAGGGGATTACACTGTGAGACACATTGATGTCCATGTTACCAGGCTACATATGGGAAAGGTCACAATTAGCTGCCTGTGGGTTGGCATGATATGCAATTCCACATATTGCCATAACTCAAGGAATATCAGGTAACATAATGATGGCATCATATTTCCTGCAGGTGTGTATGACTAGGGACATACATCACTGGACTGTATGCAGACACATGACTGAGCTTAGACACTCTGTGTCTCTCCCGGGTATGCCCAGAGCTTTCAGCTGCATGTGACCCTCACCTAGGAGGATAACTCAAAACATATGGAAAATGATGAATGTCGATAATTGTCTTAGTGTGGTGTCATTGTAAGGGGATCCACTACATATCCACCTGTGTTGACTTGCTCAACAGACATCAATGCTTTACCAGATATGGTCTACATCTCTCACCCCTTGGATGTTGAGTACTGGCCAATGCTGCTGATACTCCCACAGTGCATCTTATAGGCACTGTCTGGAGGGAAAACTTTCCAAGGAGAATGCCATCTTCATACAACATCACGGTTATGGTGCTACACTCTGGGAATGGCAACACTAACCCTGCTCTGTGGAAGGTGTTCCCACCTTGGAATATGCAGACATTTGTGTAGTCAAAGACACCTGGTTCAAGGCTGTGGACAGCACCACAGCCATACCAGACTACATGTCTTTCCACATGTTCAGACCTCAAACTGACAGTGTGCAAGGTGATGCAGGGGTTGTATACATATTCATTAAGGATAGATACACATCCATATTTGGTGAAACAATGTGATTTCCCCGAGACACTGCAGTTGCTATTCACTGCTGGTAGGGCACCTAATCAAGCCATTGCCAGGTACAGGAGCAGCTCCATGAATCCAGACACCCATTGTGCTTCTTTGAATGTATGTATGTCTATCAAGATATATCGGAATACCATGGTTTGGGATGACATTAATAACCACTGACTGTGTTACTTAGTCATGCTGAAGCTCACTTGCCCAAAGGTTAGTTCACATCTTTAACTGCAATGCCCTGGACCAGTGGCATTGCACACCTGCAAGGGGAGCCAATGTAGTGCATCAAGTGTTTATCAATATGGGTGACCACT
This sequence comes from Protopterus annectens, assembly GCF_019279795.1. NCBI lineage: Eukaryota > Metazoa > Chordata > Ceratodontiformes > Protopteridae > Protopterus > Protopterus annectens. Next base: position 1,701,050,989 of record NC_056725.1, on the reverse strand, counting down.
GCAACCCCCCCACCACCACTGTGAGGTCCTCCCTGGAGAGATCTGACTATAGATCAGTCTTATTAAAACTAAGTATCAGACTTAAACCCCCTTTTGCAAAAATACAGAAATATACTTCAACAGAGCAATTTATTACCTCTTATGGGATGGTTTACATAGCTTGACTGCACCTCCCCCTCAGATGGGACAGGCAAGTATGCAGAGCTCTACACCCATGCATTATGTAAGTGGCGGTACAACTGCAGAGACTCATCTGTACCTGACAGGAAGAAAATGAGCTCCTCATGGTGCAGCAAACATATCTTGTGGACAACTGCCTTTAGCAAGCTGTACAATAAGAGGTGGACATTGCTGTGGTGCTAAGGTGAGGGTGCCCCCTAAAATGGAGTCAGCTAAAACAAGAAAATAGTGTTGTTGTGATGCTGTGCAGAAACAGTATGCGACAAAATTAACCTCCCACACAAAGGAGAACCACAATGCAAAGTGTAGTTACATGTGTAACCTCAGAGGAAAGGCCCATATTGTCAGTGAACTCGTATTTATTGATATTACATATAATGAGTCTGTACTCATAGCTAATCTGTTGTCCCACAGGTTCTGCATCAGCTTCACTCCTCTGTCCCCACCACATGTGCTACATGACATTCCTGCAACCTGTCTCATATCTTCTATATCTACAGAGCAGATCATAACTGTCCTCTCTATGGGGGTACACAACATCTATTGGACATGCTAACATCCCAGGCTGCATCCTACATGGGATCCAACAAAGATTACTAACACCACTGGGAACTCCTTGCAATCATGCCATAACCAGATGACTGGACAAGGCAACTGTTATCCCCTTGCACATAGGTGGTCATACTGCTCAACCGTACCAAATTCCTCAGTATTTACTGGTTTTGAGGGCAAATTAATGGGGTGTAATGAATTTCCGAGTGGCCCCTTCAATTCTCAATTTTTTTTTATTTTAATTCACAATTTTAAGGTATGGCCAATGTCATCACGTATCCTGCAATGTCATCAACATGCAGGGGCATGCGTGAAGACATCAGCTTCTTGAGGCAGTGCCTGACTGTCTATGGGAGTCAGAGAGTGGGGCGGGAATTTCAAACTGTGGCATGGTTGGTGATGTTGCTAGTTGCTATTCTGTATATCGGATTGCCTGTGCGACTATACCCCAAGTTCTCTAACACACATTACCCACCCATTTCCTAAACAGGAAATTAAGGATGCTTTAATTACATTAGTCTCGGTCAGACCATCAGACTATAGTCTGAATTTAAAATTATGGTATGGGCATATGGTTAGTAAAAGGTGGACTTTTGCATGCTGTGCATGCCCTTTAGTTTAATATTTCACAGCAATACAACATTAATCTATAGTGAATGGGCAGATGGTTTTAAAAATGGAGAGTTGTGATATGCTACATACATCATTGTTTTGATGCAGATTCTTGCTATAGTTTTTGCGCCTTGCCCAAACTGTTTTCTAACCCGTTATGGCTGCTGCCTTCCACTCTAAATTAAGAACTTGGTCTGGAGGCTTTACAGTATAGGCTCTGACCCTGAGCATCCAGAATGGAGGCAGACATTGAGGGAAGTAAGTAAGGGTGAAATTACTCTGACTCTAGTATATTTGTGGTTTACTTTTCATGCAGAGTTTTAAGTTTATATGTCCTGTTTGCAACAGTTTATACCTAACAGTTCTGTAAAGGTTGGATTTTGCACTGTTCTGTTGATTTTAGTTATGACTTTTTGCAGAGGGTTACATGACTGTTTTAAATTTAAAAATAAGCTAGATATCATCACTTTTTGTTGGTCAGCTGAGTCGTAATGCTAGGTGGTGTTTGCAAAGTCTGGCAATCTCTCTCTGTTGTTTTGCTAATGGATGTCCTTTGACAGATTTACCTCTGAAACATGAGTTTTAGTTCATTGTTTGTGTGTGAAAGATGGCTAGGCTGTATGCTGTCTGTGGTTATGATGATGCTTTTGTAGTTTCAGACAGTTCAGTATTTACTGGGTTTTCTGTTGTGATATGCTTATGTACGTTTAACAATTGGGAGATGACCTACCTGCTTTGAGATAGATCTACTACTTTGCATTTTATTGCTGGTGTGATTTCTAACCATGCCCCCTTGTTGGCTTTGTGCGAGTGCGGCATTGGTATATCTATGTTTAACGTAAGTGAATGGTTAATGCAAAAGCAACTTGAAGTTCTTCTCCCTTCCATGTTTCAATCATTATTTTTATGGCATTTCAGAAGGTTTCATTTTTGTCATTCCACGATCCATAGTAGAACCTAAACTAAGTAAAATAATCATGATAGCCAATAGGTATTTATTATTTTAAACATGAGAAACGCATTTAATGTGTCTGTAGAAGTTTATGATATTTAAGGTTTGTAATGCAGGAAGACGTTCTAAAGTATGGAGGCAGATTATCTAAAAAGGTTAGATACTTTCATGCCATCTATTTCATTTGAAAGCAACTACTTTTTTTTGCCTTTTGACATTTAAATTAAAAAAGAGTAACCTCAATTATTTAATTCTGTTGCATGCAGGCATAAACTTACCTTTCATTTGGAGGTAATTATTTGCTAGATTTTCATCTCATGCTCATTCGGAGGTAATTATTTGCTTGATTTGTGACTCATACTCATTCTGAGGTAAATGTTTGCTGGTGTGATCCATCTGATAATGTGTATACTTTACATTCACAGTGCATCATCCTTTTAACTTCCTGCAATACTGCCCTTTTTCCTCATTTTTTTCTGATGGGAACATGCTGATATGATGTGAAGTCTAAACTGCCAGTTTTCTCTGTTAAACTTTCCCATATTTGAAAGGGATGTTTGCTGTTTTTCTCAATTTTAAATATTTCTCCTGTAAGCACAGATAGTTCCTAGAATAGCACATTTTGCATTATTATGTATTTTCTGATGGATACGAAGTCTGAAATTCAAATGTCTGCTATTATTATTATTATTATTATTACTATTTAGTAACTTCAATGTTCATGTTGGTATCCCACAATTCCGGTGAAGTAGGTGGGTCACATGATTATCTATGCATATGATATTTTAATCAGCATTCCAATTTATGGCTAGTTGTACCTACTTTCATGGGCCTTTTTCCAGATTTTTGATGCTTCCAGGTTGAGAAGTATGGAGGTGGTGCTTCCACCGATCACTGGAACTATGGACCTATTTGCCTGAGTAGACATATTTGTATGGCGGTGGGGCAAATCATCATGGAGTTGATCAGCAAACATATATCTAATCCAAAAACAGTAGACTGTACATAGTTTGGATTTCTGACAGGGAGATCATGGTTATTAAACCTGGTGGACATGTCCGAGGCAGTCACCAAACACCTGGGTGAGGAGACATCAGGGCATGCAACCCCCTGGACTTAGCCAAGTGGTGTGACTCTATCCCTCACTCTGGTATCATTGACAAAAACACCCACTTAGGCATCCACAGTAATATCATTATAGGGGTCACTAAGTGGCTGACTGATGGAACACATACTCAAAATAGGGAAATCCACCACCAATAGCTGATCTGTAAGCAGCAAGGATCAGCAGAGCTCAGTCCCTGGTCTTCTACTGCTTGAAATCTATTTAACTAAGTGAAAACTGAATATCTGTGGCTGACAACATTGGCTGATGCCTGCAAACTGTGAGCAGTAATAGAATCTATGAGTTATGTCAATATCCTACAAGAGGGTATTGATGAACAAATGCCTGTTGACATACTAATGGCAGTAAACTCCATGCAACTATATAATAGTATAATTTCCATCAGTATCACCTATGTTCCTGGCAAGTAGCACATCAGTAGCAACATGTGATGTACATACTCAGAGGTGATAGACTGGGCATACAGGCCTGGCCACACAGGTTTACACCTAATGTACCTGAGATCAGCATGTCTCCCCCAGTTTTAAGATGGGAATCATATGTCATAACTGAGGGCATGGCCACCAGAAATTGACATACTCATAACCTTCATGTACTCTTCCCTCAGTATGCCAATATTTGAGCACAATGACCATTTGGTAATGTACCTTTCAAAGCACTACTGGCAATTGCATACAACACAATGGTCCTTCACCAAAGAACTTCACGTCTTCAGTATTTGTTCAATGGAGATCATCTGAAATCACTGTCATTGTAGCCTGTGGCATATAGACTACTCAGAGGTGATCTCTGCCTTGTATACGGGGCAATGTGTGACCCTGGTTGATTGGAAATGCTGCGTATCTGTAGGTGGCATCGTACACCGATTACTTACTGTAAGGATATTAACCTGTTATGTGACATTAGTAACATATGCTGGTTGGAGAGATCTGTCTAGCAGACTTTAACACACATTGAAACAAAATCCTGCCTAATGGCAAACAGATTACCTCATTGGACCTTATCAGATGCCATCTGTATGATTGGCTGGGTGACCATCATTTCATCATGGGGCTTCTATCTGTGTCCCTTGTGGACAGGTGCAATATGTGCTGATTATGTAAATAAGGGTAAAATGGATTAACAAGGAGGAAGTAAGGATAGCTATGAAGAGAATAAAGAATTTAAATGCTGTTGGCCCAGATGACATACATGTGGAAGCATGGAGGTGTTTTGGTGAAATGGCAGTGGAGTTTTTAACCAGATTGTTTAATGAAATCTTAGAAAGTGAGAGGATGCCTGAGGAATGGAGAAAGTGTTTTGGTACCGATTTTTAAGAATAAGGGTGATGTGCAGAGCTGTAGTAACTACAGAGGGATTAAATTGATCAGTCACAGCATGAAGTTATGGGAAAGAGTAGTGGAAGCTAGGTTAAGAAGGGGCTTGATGATTAGTGAACAGCAATATGGTTTCATGCAGGGCAAGAGCACTACAGATGCGATATTTGTTCTGAGAGTGTTGATGGAGAAGTACAGAGAATGTCAGAAGGAGTTGCATTGTGTTTTTGTAGACTTAGAGAAAGCATATGACAGGGTGCCTAGAGAGTAGTTGTGGTATTGTATGAGGAAGTCAGGAGCATCAGAGAAGTATGTAAGAGTGGTACAAGATATGTATGAGGGTAGTGTGACAGTGGTGAGGTCTGCGGTGGGAGTGACGGATGCATTTAAGGTGGAGGTGGGTTTACATCAAGGATCAGCTCTGAGCCCTTTCTTATTTGCAATGGTGATGGACAGGTTGACAGACGAGATCAGACAGGGGTCCCCATGGACTATGATGTTTGCAGATGACATTGTGATCTGTAGTGAGAGTAGGGAACAAGTGGAGGAGACCCTGGGGAGATGGAGATATGCTCTAGAGAGAAGAGGAATGAAGGTCAGCAGGACTAAGACAGAATATATGTGTGTGAATGAGATGGAGGATAGAGAAATGGTGAGGATGCAAGGAGTAGAGATGGCGAAGGTGGATGAGTTTAAATACTTGGGGTCAATAGTTCAGAGTAATGGTGAGTGTGGAAGAGAGGTGAAGAAGAGAGTACAGGCAGGATGGAGTGCATGGAGAAGAGTGTCAGGAGTGATTTGTGACAGATGAGTACCTGTAAGAGTGAAAGGAAAGGTCTACAAGAGGGTAGTGAGACCAGCTATGTTATATGGGTTGGAGATAGTGAAATTGATAAAAAGTCAGGAGTTTGAGCTGGAGGTGGCAGAGTTAAAGATGTTAAGATTTGCACTGGATTTGACGAGGGTAGACAGGATTAGGAATAAGTATATTAGAGGGTCAGCCCAGGTTGGAAGGTTTGGAGACAAAGCCAGAGAGGCAAGATTACATTGGTTTGGACATGTGCTGAGAAGGGATGCTGAGTATATTGGGAAAAAGATGCTAAGGATGAAGCTACCAGGTAACAGGAAAAGAGGAAGGCCTAAGATAAGGTTTATGAATGTGGTGAGAGAGGTCATGCAGGTGGTTGGTGTGACAGAGCAAAATGCAGAGGACAGGAAGAAATGGAAACAGGTGATCTGCTGTGGTGACCCCTAACGGGAACATCCGAAAGAAGATGATGATGTAAATAAGGGTAAAAACTTGGCTAGGATTGTGAGGTCAGTAGGGACATTATGCTACTAAAGTTCAAAGATCCTATGATTCCATAAACTGATGTAAAATGCTGTAACAGACACACAAACCTAGCTACACTGAGAATAGCACCACTTTCAATTACTGTTTACAGGATATGGCACAGCACACTACCACTCCAAGTTAGATGCATGTAGATTAGAACACTTGCCTATCTAATGACACACAATACAAATCACAGTATGTGATGCATGCACTACATCTCAAGTGTGCTATTGCTGTCCCTTTAGGACATGGTATGCTTGCTAACATCAGCAGGTCTAGTTGTGTTCAGGCATTTGGAGGCCCACATCACCTGTTACAACTAAATGCTGCAAAAACGACCTCTTTCTAAGTTACTGAGGTGATCATATTTATGCCATACAGCAATACACACACATAATGAGTAGCTTGGAGTAAGATTAGTACCCCTACCTTTCTAGACTTACACACTGTAAATAACAGTACTTATCGCATACACCACAGCTTAAGTCTGACATCGCGTTGGCAGCTGGTAGTCTTAAGGTGGATGACATCAGCAGGCCTTGTAGAAGAGGGCAGTTTGGAAGCTGACAGCAACTTACAAGGCCAAAAAGTGCAGAACCACTCCAGTTTGATAGTCAATGAGGGATTCTCAGTTGTTTACAGGGGCATACACACACACACACACACACACACACACACACACACACACACACACACACACACCAAGTGGCCTGGAGTGAGATTAGAACCTCTACCTATGTAGGTCTTACACACTATATATCACAATACTTATCACACAAACTGCAGCTTAAGTCTGACGTCATCATCACAGCTGGAAGTCTTAAGGTAGATTACATCAGCAGGCCTTGTAGAAGAGGGTGATTTGGAAGCTGGCTGCAACTTACAAGGCCAAAATGTGCAGAACCATTGCACTTTGATAGTCAATGAGGGATGCTTAGTTGTTTTGCACGGGGGGGATACACACACTTGTTTTGCAGGGGGATACATGCACACACACGCTGAGTGACCTGAAGTGAGATTAGAACCTCTGCTACCTACTTAGGCTTATACACTGTAGATCACAGTACTTATTGCACACACCATGGCTGACATTTGTTTTATACAGGACTGCAGGCAAACTACTTGTGGATTACATAAACTAGGCTTGTGTTGAACAGCCTCTGTAACCTGCAGAGTGATATTGCTTCATATTGTTATCTGCATCTAGTAGCCTAGCAGTCATATAACTGTTATTTATCCAAGCTATGTGGCTACAATTACCAGTTTGGCCATATGTGGCTGTTTGCATTTGGCTGGGCAAGCCTGTGGGCAGGAACAATATGCCCTGTCCATGTGTGCATAGACAACATTATACATTATATCACCAGCTCACCTGTTGCTGTGTGTGTGGTGACATCAAGCAGGCACAGGGGTCTTTAGTAAGTGCATTATATACTGTTGAGCCTTTACTTTGGATCCTTTGAGCAACATTATAGATATGCCATAGTGCAGATTTACTCACCATTATCAGGGTAATCAGGGTATATAGGACAATACAGACATTCACACACATATTTATGTATCTAACAGAGATGTATATATAAATGTAGCTGTTGGTGTATGATATATATATATATATATATATATATATATATATATATATATATATATATATATATGTGTGTGTGTGTGTGTGTGTGTTAGGTAGATATATGGGGAGAGACTGAGATGTATGCTTATATATATATATATATATATATATATATATATATATATATATATATATATATCGATTTGTATATACATAGCGATGTATATACTATCTCTTGGACAGAGAGTGACATACGGATATGTATATATATATATATATATATATATATATATATATATATATATATATATATATATATATATATATATACATATCTATACATAACAGGTCATTTTGAACAAGGAGCAACATAATTGCACTCTGTTTAACTAAGTGTATGAGCATGCACGGTGGGATTGTCAATACTTATAAACTGACTCCAGCTCACACCTATCTGTACTCCAGTCCAGGATTCTGTGTGTTACAGACAATGACATCTGTCCCTGTTTCTGCAGTACTGCACTTCACTGTACAAAAAAACAACAAACAATACCTCACATCCAAAAGATGTGAATATTTCCATATTACAACCACCAACACCATCACACATGCTAACTTTCTTGGTCCACTGAGTCATACAAGCTGCCTGACAAAGCAAAGTCATTCATCACACAATCAAGAGCATAAATATGTACATTGTTATTCCTCCATTAAGTGAGACACGCAATGTATGATAAATTTCTATGTTACTGCCGTGAGATTGCCAGGACTGCTGATACACCATTGATGGGGTAGGGGGTGAGGGAACAACACCACATGTTCTCATGTTCTTCTGGGATACACAGTAGTCCAAATATCATGTAACCTGACTGTGTAACATCTCCCTTGACTGATGTACTGAATATTCCATTTATGAGGCCAAGTGAATATTAAAGGATAGTGGAGTGGGTATGTGTAGTCCCATGTGGATGTTACTTCTGTCCAAATAGCCCACTATATTTACTTGTATAAATGTAGGAGATCCATACACAAAATTCCATTTCATAATAATATTTACAAGTACTGTGTAGGTTAGAGAATTACTTTTGGAATGCAGCAGTTGACAGAACTGTAGTTCAGGGCTGAATCTGTCTGATGCAAGCAATACACAGCCAATACATGGATAGGTACAGGTTGTGTGGGTTGCCTGGCATCACTTTTAATATATGTATGTGAGTAGGAGTAAGCTGTCAGTCCCTATGTTGTCAGTGAATGTGCTATGTGTTGTCTCTTAGCCAAAGACAGGGCATACTAAGTATGCCTACATCTGTCTACAGGGGTATCAGCAGGGGGTTCCTTCTCCGAGTCCTCCTGTGACTGTGGCTATGGTGGCCTAGGTACTGGTGGAGGGCTGTGTATCCATTCCCTTTGCTGATCCTGCTGCAGCTGTTTCCACAGGATCAGATTGTGTAGCATAGCACATACTGCAAACATATGTGCACATATGGCTGGTGAGTACTGCAGGGCTCCATCAGATATATCTAGGCAGTGGAACCATGACTTCAGAAGCCCAAACACAGACTCTATGATGTTCCTAGTTTGTGCGTGTCTCTCACTATGGCATTCTTCCATGGGTGTGTCTGTATTTCTGATGGGTATTGTGATGACTGGGGAGAAGATGGGCGAAGGCTGCCAGCCTAGTCAAATAGAATTTAATATATAATTCTATCAACTGTATAAATAAATGTAAAATATAGGCTTGTGTTTTTAAATGTAAAAAAGCACTGTGAAATGTGGAACTGCAAAATATGTGACAGCATTGCACTCCACTGGCCCAGTGAAGCATGTTGTATCCTTTCATGTTAGAATTTGGCCCGAGGGTGGCTGGATGAAGATTTCATGCCCATTGTTTTAAGGCTAAAGTTTATGACCAGAATTTAGATGTGGAATGTGCTTTTATTGCTTATTGTTTCTGTTAGCATATACATGTGAAATGTCTTGTATCATTGTAAGTTTCTGTGCAGGTGTTAGATTGCTAAATAATGCAGTTTGTGGCCTGAAAACTCAGACCAGGTGTTAAGATGATGCAATATGAATACTGGGAAAACCTAAGTGTTAAAAATGATGTAATTTTGAGAGGGCCTTAGAGACATGTTTGTTAGTAATCTTTAAATAATATTTCTCACAAGAGACCTGGAGCATTTTGATCTGGACATCTAACTTATCAGCACTCTGCTTATGCCCGCATGTAAATTTTTAGTACTGTGATATCTTGTATGAATAGTTAAAGCTAGTAAAGATGAATTAGGCATTTTTCTTTGAAACCGGACCTGTCCTACTGTATTATTTTAAGTTTCTGTGTGATCTGTGAACTCTTAGATATTTCTGTGGTGTAGTAGTTTTGTCTTGTGTTTTAATTATTTATTATTAAATATTTTAAAACCTTCTACCTGTGGCTGCTTTGTGTAGAGATAAGCTCTAGAGTACATTGCATATTTATATAGAGTTTATTGTAATAGACCACTCTGATAAGCCTTAGACTGTATAGTCATATTACTATTGGATATTAATATTGCACAGTAATAATTGGACACCATTTTAAGGGTCTTTTAGTAGCTTATATTATTAACAGGGTGGTGGCAGTAATTACTACTGTATAGTCTGGGTAAAGGGGCACAGTTGTAGAATCTGTGTCAGCCTTTCCCAGGAGTGTCTGTGAAGTTGTATAAATACTTATCTCAAAGTGTGTGCATGTTGTGTCAGCTACTTGGGCAGGGACACAAAGCGCTGGTTGGACAGAGAGGGTACTGGAGGTTCTAGCTTGCCCAGTTAGGCTGGGACCTGGACTCTATAGCTGTGCCAGTGAGGAGTCTTATTGGGGACCTGGTGAGCAAGGGAGCAACCAGCCCCAGATTGACTGTGATCTCTGTGTGCACTTAAGGGAAAATGTACTTTACTGTGTGTATTAGTTATCCTTTTCTCTTCTAGGAGATGACCTCCCTGGTGTTAGTGGTGAGGATTGAGGCTCCTTAATTGCTGGGCCAGGGCACGGTCATCACAAGTGATTTGCAGTGGCGGGATCTACTTCACATACTAATTGGCTTGTAGTGGTGTGGGTAGAGCGAATTCCTGTAGCTTATGTACAGTAATCTCTAAAAGTGTTTTGTACTCTAAAACAGCCATGCAGTGTATACCAAGAGTTCAGATCACTATTGTTTATTTCTTTTGTTAGCTTAGTGTTAGTCAGGGTGAGCAGGCAGCATGTCAGCAGAAGAGTATGGAAAGCTGACAAGGAGCCAGCTGGCAGAGATGTGCCAGGCTAGGGGACTGGTGCATGGAAACCTGACTAAGGCAGACCTGATTGCAGCCTTGGTTACAGCTGCATTAGGAAACAGCAGCCTGGAAATAATCATACTGACAGTGGAGATACAATATTCTTGGAGAATGGACAGCTCAACCTTTCTGCAGTGGACTTAAAAATCCAGCTGGAGCTAAAGAGACTTGAGTTGGAGGCCAGGCATATGGAACTAGAAGCAGCCAAGAGAATGAGGAGCCTAGAAGCTGAAGAACAGGAATAGCAGATAAAGCATGAGAGGGAAATGCTAACTCTTCACCAGAGTCATGGAGGTAATGAGGAAGGGAGTAACCAGACCCCAGAAGCACAAAAGGTCAGTAAATTTCTTCCACAGTTTAAAGAGGGGGATCATTTTGATAGCTTCATTCATATGTTTGAGCTGGTATGTAAACAGTATGAAGTTGACCAAAGGCTCTGGGTACAGTTCCTGACCCCTTACTCCATGGTAAAGCTGTAACTTCTTTAGCAAAAATGCATGACACTAACTGTTTTGATTATACTGCTGTAAAAATACATTTGTTAGAATGTTTTAAGCTAACACCTGAAATGTATAGGAAAATGTTTCGTAAGCATAGACGCAAGGCAGATGAAAATGTATGTGAATATGTTGCTGAACTGAGCACTTATTTTGGGTGAGTGGATGTCAGATCACCACTTTTGAAGGGCTGGCAGACCTTTTGGTAAGGGAACAAGCCCTTAGCACTTTGCCTGAGAACATGGGGATATGGTTAGCTGATAAACAGTGTGCTACTTCAGAGACATTGGGGAATAAGGAAGACCTATACCTAGCAAGCAGGGCAGCCCTGCACAGGAAAGGGACCCCCAGTACTGCTCATGGGACTAAAGGAACCCATGGTGGGCAGCACAGACTGCCTCAACAGAATCCACCAGTAGCAGGGGAAGCCACTAGTCAAGGTACACATCCAGGAGCTAGAGTTAAATGTTTTGAATGCAACCAGTGGGGCCATGTAGCATACAGGTGTCCACGGAAGCAAGGTGGGGAACCAAAGGTGAAAGAGCCAGTAAGTCGTAAAGACAAAATGCCAATAGTGGGTTCTCTTGAAACAACAGGGGTATGGAACTACCATCCTGCAGATGTCCTGAGAGGGAAGGTGGTAAGAAAGGTAAGTGAGGTTAACTACATGGTCGAAGTGCTAGGCAGACAGCAGGGGCACAAAATGTACCATGTTAACATGATGAAACCTTACCATGATAGGGAGGCCCTTGTGCTGAGCATTTGCAGTGGATTGCAGGAGGAGTCAGAGAGATCTTGGGAGTGATCTCCTCAGTGAGGCTCGGGCTGACACCTTGGTGGAAGGGGTAGCAATGTCCCAGCAGCTATCTCCTACCCAGGTTCGAGAAATCCGAGCAGTGTTGCAGGAATTTGGGGACATGTTCATTGGGAAACCAGGGAGCACCCACCTGGTGCACCCCTTATAGGGTGCCTGAGAGAGTCAAACAGACTCTGAGAGAGGAGGTACAGGATATGTTGGAACTAGGGGTGATTCAAGAGTCCAGAAGTCCCTGGGCCTTACCAGTGGCATTGGTGCCAAAGAAGGATGGTAGCAACATGTTCTGTGTGGATTACAGGAAATTAAATAGTCACACAGAGTCGGATGCTTACCCCATGCCTAGGACAAATGAGGCCCTAGAGAAGCTGGGTGGGGCTAAGTATCTTACAACCACTGATCTTACCAAGGGTTACTGGCAGGTGCCCTTGACTCCCAGTGCTAGAGAGAAGTCAGCCTTTGTGACTCCATTTGGCTTGCATGAGTTCACAAAGATGCCCTTTGGGATGAAGAATGCCCCAGCAACTTTCCAGAGGCTGATAGATCATTTCTTAGTAGGAGCAGGAGGGTTTGCCCTTGCTTACATGGATGATATTGCTATCTACAGCTATTCCTGGCAAGAGCACCTTCAGCATGTCAGGGAGGTGCTGGGCAGACTACAGAGGGCAGAGCTGACCATTAAGCCGAGCAAATTTCAGGTGGGTATGGCAGAGGTCTCCTACCTGGGACATAGAGTGGGGAGTGGTAAGATAAGGCCAGAACCTGCCAAAGTGGAAGCTATTCAGGCATGGCCTGCACCTGTCACCAAAAAGCAGGTGAGGACATTCTTAGGGACAGCAGGGTACTACAGAAAGTTTGTTCCCAATTATAGTACTATAGCTGCTCCCCTCACAGACCTGATAAGGAAGAACAGGCCAGATAAGATAGTGTGAACCCCGGCATGTGAGCAGGCATTTCTGAAGCTTAAGGAAACTTTGGAAGGACCCCCTGTGTTAGCCAGTCCAGACTACAGCAAATAATTTGTTGTGCAGGTGGATGCTTCAAACTATGGGATGGGGGCTGTACTTAGCCAGATTTCTTCAGAGGGAGAAGAGCACCCAGTGGTTTATCTCAGTCATAGGCTCCAACCCAGGGAGGAAAGCTATGCAGCAGTAGAAAAGGAATGTCTAGCCATATCTGTATGCAAGGAAATTCCCTGTGATGACAGATCACAACCCTCTAACATGGTTAAACAGAGCCAGTCAGCAAAATGCCAAGTTGCTAAGATGGAGTCTGAAGTTGCAAGCATATGGTATGTCAGTGCAGCACTGCAGTGGGAGTAGCAATGCCAATGCAGATGGGCTCTCATGACAGGGAATCGGGTGAGGTACACCCAGATAGACCTGACGCTCTCAAGCAACGTTTCTCAAGGGACACTTGAAAAATTTGCTTGAGTTCCCCGGGGGGAAGAGATGTGACAACTTAGGAGAGATGGGTGAAGGCTGCCAGCCTAGTCAAATAGAATTTAATATATAATTCTATTAACTGTATAAATATATGTAAAATACAGGCTTGTGTTTTTAAATGTAAGAAAACACTGTAAAATGTGGAACTGCAAAATATGTGACAACATTGCACTCTACTGGCCCAGTGAAGCATGTTGTATCCTTTCATGTTAGAATTTGGCCCGAGGGTGGCTGGATGAAGATTTCATGCCCATTGTTTTAAGGCTAAAGTTTATTGTTTTAAGGCTAAAGTTTATGACCAGAATTTAGATGTGGAAGGTGCTTTTATTGCTTTAGTTTCTGTTAGCACATACATGTGAAATGTCTTGTATCACTGTAAGGTTCTTTGCAAGTGTTAGATTACTAAATAATGCAGTTTGTGGCCTGAGAACTCAGACCAGGTGTTAAGATGATGCAATATGAAAACTGGGAAAACCTGTGTGTCAAACATTATGTAATTTTGGGAGGGCCTTAGAGACATGTTTGTTAGTAATCTTTAAATATTATTTCTCATAAGAGACCTGGAGCATTTTGATCTGGGCATCTAACTTATCAGCACTCTGCTTATGCTCACATGTAAGTTTTTAGCACTGTGATATCTTGTAAGAATAGTTAAAGCTAGTAAAGATAATTTAAGTATTTTTCTTTGAAACCAGAGCTGTCCTACTGTATTATTTTAAGTTTCTGTGTGATCTGTGAACTCTTAGATATCTCTGGGGTGTAGTAGTTTTGTCTTGTGTTTTAATTATTTATTATTAAATATTTTTAAAACCTTCTACCTGTGGCTGCTTTGTGTAGAGATAAGCTCTAGAGTACTTTGCATATTTATATAGAGTTTATTGTAATAGGCCACTCTGATAAGCCTTAGACTGTATAGTCATATTACCATTGGATATTAATATTGCACAGTAATAATTGGACACCCTTTTAAGGGCCTTTTAGTAGCTTATATTATTAACTGGGTAGTGGCAGTAATTACTACTGTATAGTCTGGGTAAAGGGGCACAATTGCAGAATCTGTGTCAGCCTTTCCCAGGAGTGTCTGTGAAGTTGTATAAATACTTATCTCAAAGTGTGTGTGTGTGTTGTGTCAGCTACTTGGTCAGGGACACAAAGCGCTGGTTGGACAGAGAGGATACTGGAGGTTCTAGCTTGCCCAGTTAGGCTGGGACCTGGACTCTATAACTGTGCCAGTGGGGAGTCTTATTGGGGACCTGGTGAGAAAGGGAGCAACCAGCCCCAAACTGACTGTGATCTCTGTGTGCAGTTAAGGGAAATTGTACTTTACTGTGTGTATTAGTTATCATTTCCTCTTCTAGGAGACAACCTCCCTGGTGTTAGTGATGAGGATTGAGGCTCCTTGATTGCTGGCCCAGGGCACGGTCATCACAGGTATCATCATCCATGGTTCCTGGGCGTAGCTAGCATCCCCCAGTAAAAGCTGTGTGGGATGTCCCCCCTAGAAAAGTCATGATAACTGCCATGGCTGCCAATACACACATTCAGGACAATCCCTTGGGCATTGCACATGACCTGTCAGTTGATGGATTGGTATCCCTTGATGTAGATTCTACCATCCTCACAGGGTGATCACTTGATGTGTACATGAGTGCAATCTATGGCACCCAATACTACTGGGTAGTGTGCTACATGATAGAAGTGTTGGTGGCCCTCACCTCAGTGGTGAGAGAAAAAGATATGTGCTTACTAGCATGTGGTAGTATGGCATCCAGGAACTGGTGGAGTATCCTGTATGTAGATGCCTGTGAGACCCCCATCATGTCCCCAGTTGGTCTTTGGCAAGTACCTGTAGCTAGTATCCTAAGGGCTACACATGCCTTTGTTTCCACTGGGATGGGTCCCCCTCTGTTGTCTCTAGGTCTGAGTTGAGGGTGACAGAGCTCAGTGAGTTCTTGTAGTATGTCCTTGTCCACCCTGTAGTGCTCTACAATCTCCAGCTCATGTAGCTCCTGGGAGGTTACTCTGGGCCTGAGCACTCTTCTCCTTCTTTGCCTAGGCCTATTGTCAGCAGCACCAGCAGCACTTACACCAGCATCTAGCACATACAGATGTAGCAGACCTACAGCAGACCCTAGCATTATCTTAGTTAAAATTCCCAAGTCTGTACTCCAGTGGTCCAGAGTACTGAGGGGAAATCAGTATGCATGCATACTTTATATAGCTCTGCTGTAAGTGCAGAATGTGTGATTGGCTAACTATGATGCCTTCCACCTGCATACAATATAATTAACATAATTTAATGGCCCTATTTCAGTGTGCAATGCCACGAACAGTGCAGCACTGAGCAGCATACCTTATGCAAAGCTCAAAATTTCTAATTGAATACATCCAGTCTTAAGAACATGCTCAGCAAGGCGGTGCACTGCAGAAACATGTGCACCTAAGCTTAAAAGAGCTTAGAAGTGAAGGAACACCCCCCCAGCTCTGATGTCAGCCACATCCAGTGTAAACATCAGCATGGTCTAAGAGCCTACTGGGGATATGCAGACACAATTACTCCTTTCTGTTATTCATTAACTCCACCTCATTTGCATATATATCTGTGCTGACCACCTGGAAACTACATGCTTCATAGCCCTATCACCTTGGCAACAGCAGCAGTGCAGCATTGTAGGGACCCCACCCAAGGTCCTATAATACATTTCTGTCACATAGTATAAAATTGTTTTTTTTTCCTATTTTTTATTTTTCTATTAAGCATGTTTGAGCACTGTGGCACATAGTGCCAACATGCCGAGATTATTAAAAAAATATATTAATTTAACTTATTTCATTTAATCCTTCTGACATACAGAATAATAATTTTGCTCAAATGTGTATGTGGTATTACATTTTCAGGGGATTTATGTCCACATTTCTACAGTTTTACACTCTCTTTTGTCTTTCTAGACTGCTGTATGTGGAATTTTTCCGTGTATGATACGGACACTAACATGGGATCTGAACAGATGCCTTTCTGTTTGTTGGATTGCTCTGCCTTTCTCATTTGCATGAGATTCACCTGCTTATGAGGCGATTTGCATGCCACATAATGTTCCGTGTTTGCACATGCATGAGTGCCACTCAGCAGCGCTTACTGAATTTTAATATGTTTGCATCTGTGTAAGCATCATGGTGTGATGCCTACACAAAAAAGAAAGTGTAGGCTTTATTAAATTCCCCCCATTGTGTCGACTGTACAATACTCTCAAATGCTCTCCTTAAACAGAATACACTCAAAGACTCACCGAAAGGACCAATTTTTCTACATAACTGCTGCCTGTACAGTCCATTAAGTTGCACGTGGGGTGTCTCTAGTAACTTCCACCTCTGTAAAATCTTAGAATGTATAAATGTAACTAGTGTTTATGTATAGAAATGTAATAACTCTGTGGAACTTAGTATAATGTAATATAAGGAAATGGAGCTATTCTCCCTGGGCCTCCACTGGGAAAGAGTATTACCAGTCAGACATTCCTGGTAAACAAAGACAGATATATATATATACACACACACACACACACACACACACACACACACATATATATATATATATATATATATACACACACACACACACACACACACACACACACACATATATATATATATATATATATATATATATATATATATATATTTATATATATATACACACACACACACACACACACACACACACATATATATATATATATATATATATATATATATATAGAAATATATATATATATATATACACACACACACACACACACACACATACACACACAGATATATATATATATATATATATATGCATACATACACACGCGCGCACACACACACACACAATGCAGCCTCTCACACTGGGGAGAGTTAAGGGGGCTTGCCATCCTGAAAAAATGTGTAACAGTGCTTTCAATTCATTTTTTTTTCTTAACTGCATTCATATTTTCCAGTGTCAAGTCTTGTACTTCCATACTTCCAATTGGAAGCTCTTACAATCATCTGTGTATTTTGAAAATCAAGGTTTTCTTCATATAGTGACTTCAGAGGAAAATTCCAAATTGGGGGGGGGGTACAGCACAGCACAGCATAGAAGTCAGTAGAATGTCATTAGTTAACTTTTCCAGATTACATGGGGCTTCCTACCCTTAATTACTGGGTTCTTCATTTTCCTTTTTTATTACCTATTTTATAATACGTCCATTTACGTTTACAATGTAGAGTTCACCAGTAATTCCCACATGAAGAATTGCATTTGAAACTCTGACCAGGCTCGGTATGCTATGTGTACTGTCAGACCCTTATTTGTGATCACCATTACTTGTTCAAATAAAGTGGCAAAATTTAGATGACAGGATCTATGCTTGTCATATCTGCACTAGCCCTAATTATGAGATTTTTTTAAACATGTTGTATGATTATTCATTTCATAATGTTACAGAGGAGGGATATGAAGGAGCTGTGTTAGCTGTATGGTTATGCTCAGGGTGCACAACAGAGGAGCACTATGGACCCTGCACAGGGATTGTGTTTGTGTGCCTTACATTTGGGATCAAGGCTACACTGTGTAGCATGTGGGGGTGGCTGTATGCCTTCTGGTTCATTGCTGCTTGACTGGAAGAATAAGAAACAAGTACTGGAAATTTGCTCAGCTATCCATTCAAACATATCAGTGCTAATTTGCATTATGTGTGGGTTTCATAGCACTATAGAGTTCCACCAATGTATGGGTCCTTAACAGGGTGTATTGCTGTCATTGCATGTTTTAGAGGCTTACTTAGACAAATCAGTAAGGGAACATTGTTATAAAAGACGGTTTCCAGACTAGACCTTTCCAGAAGTGGCAGCATGTACAGGCCAAAGAATTTTATTTTATCAACAAACTTTTCTTAACTTTATTTACATCAAATGACACTTCTTCACATTCCTAAATTACTCAGTCAGACAGCTGCTATCAAAACACTATACAAATGCCAAAAGCATCTTCTTCTTCTTCTGGCTTTTTCCCAGTTAGGGGTTGCCACAGTGGATCACCTGTCCACTCATGATTGGCAGTGGAGTTTTACTGTGTCGAGTTGCCAGCCCAGTGCCCAACCTTCCACAGAAGGCACACACATGCATGCACTCACACCTAAGGCCAGTTTAAAGTGTCCAATCCACCTACAGCATGTCTTTGGGATGAAACCAGAGCACCCAGAGGAAACCCACGCAGACTCCACACAGAAGGCACCCCAGCCAAGGATCGAACCAGAGAACCTCTTGCTGTGAGGCAGCAACGCTAACCGCTGCACCACCGCAGCCGCCCACAAATGCCAAAAGCATACCCCATGAATATTATCATGGTATTGTTGTATGGCAGTATACAAGCAAACTCTGCTCCACCCAGCTTTTGAAAAAAAGGACTATTGCCTGCCTTAATCTATGTAGTATCTACACCATATGGGGTCAATTTGAAACCTGGCTGGAGTATTCAAACCCCAGTATTGAGGATTTTACAGAATTCTGGTTAAAAAATAAATGCATTTTGCAACATTTTTCTGCAACACATACATTGCTACAAGACATGTTAATACTCTGTTGCAGCAGATGTCTTTATCCCTCTAATCCTGGCAATCTGAAGAAAGTTTTAGAAACCAATAAAAGCACTTAGTGCTCCAAGATATTCCCTAAAAGTAATAGACCTGCATATTTATACTATGAAATCTTTGAATCTATTAAGAATAATATCATCTCCTCTATGATATTACAAGAAGAAAAAAACACAGTTATTAGTATACAATACAGTCAATGAAACCCCTACACAAAATACTACTTAATTTACCTTTCTGCTTTAATGAACTTAGCCTAGAAAATGCTAAGCCACTCCAAAGTGCTATAGATTTCAAATATAACTCTCATTTAAACTATTTCCACTCAAAACTTCTTAACAAAGGTGTTACTAACCAACTGTTAACCTACATTTGCAACTCAGTGTGGCATTGACAAAAAGGCAGGAGTCAGAGCTTGACGTGGCAGTGCTGAAGATGTTAAGATTTGCACTGGGTGTGACGAGGATGGACAGGATTAGGAATAAGTATATTAGAGGGTCAGCCCAGGTTGGAAGGTTTGGAGACAAAGCCAGAGAGGCAAGATTACTTTGGTTTGGACATGAGCTGAGGAGGGATGCAGAGTATATTGGGAAAAAGATGCTAAGGATAAAGCTGCCAGGTAACAGGAAAAGAGGAAGGCCTAAAATAAGGTTTATGGATGTGGTGAGAGAGGACATGAAGGTGGTCAGTGTGACAGAGCAAGATGCAGAGGACAGGAAGAAATGAAAACAGATGATCCGCTGTGGCGACCCCTAATGGGAGCAGCTGAAAGAAGAAGAAGAAGTTTACAACAGTCATCCCATCAACTTTGACACACACCCTAGTCATACGTCTAACAAAGGCTGGAGCACCCTTCTCATGCCGCTGCCTCTAAGCAGCACTCTATCATATGTCTCCTAGCCGAGATTCTTGAAAAGATTATGTATAAACAAATACTTGCAAGCTGCTGTTGGACAAGCAATGTTTTCTGACAAAAAATATATTAATCATAGGCCTATCATCATTTTAACATCAAGCATTTGGGAAAAAAGGCTTACTAGTAGGTTTAGTATTTCTAGACCTTAAAAAGAAATTTGAAACTGGATCAATAACTTTTATTATTGAAATTTGAAGAGTAAGGTCAAAACATATATTGCTAACAGATCACTTATATTGTTAGAACATAACTTCCATTCTGAAGCTGGCCTACTAACTAAAAGGGTACCCTATAATCCATCTTGGGACCCCTGCACTTCTCTATATACACAAACAGGTTTTTCTTGGGACTTAACCACACCTAAATCATACTCTTTATGTTAATGAATTGTCATGACCAAAGAAATCAGTGTACATCATATATATATATATATATATATATATATATATATATATATATATATATATATATATATATGTATGTATTATGGACCCATTGGAATCCAGCTAATACTTCAATGTTCTTCTAGGCTGCAGTAACTCAAAGCTGTTTAAGATATTGCATCTTCTTACTACTAAGATCCATCACGTTCCAGCTAGTAATGTATTCATTTCAGTATTAGAATATGCTCGACCTATCACAGTATCCATATCAACATGCAGCCCTAACATCTTACTAATGTATGAAAACAAAGTATGAGATTTATATATCTATCTTGCAAGAGAGGACACTACTGTACAACTCTACAAAAACAGTCAGACAACATTCAATAATGTCCAAGGCTAACTATCTACTAAACTCATTAACTTTCAATGTGCATTAGGAAAGATATTACCTTCCTATCATAAATAAATTAATGCAGTGTGAACTGACATAATCCTTAAGAAACACTGACAACCTCAAACTGAAATGACTGCAGTTCTCTGCAGCTGTCTGTGAATGACCTCTCTCCAAACTTGCTCCATCATGATGTAATAGCCTACCAGATTAAATTACTACAATACAAACACTCCAGTTTCTCAAGAACAAATTGAAGCTGCATCTCAAAGAATTGCATAAATGTGCCTGCCCTCTTGACTCATGTTAGGTTAATAATGCATCAATATAGCTTCAACTTAATTCATCACTCATGCAGCCTTTCTTATCCTTATATTTACCTTCCTTACTTTGTACATTCTTACTTTTCAATACCTTATGGCTCTGTAGTTCATGGTTACACATTTGCAAACTATTACTTTTAAAACTTATGAAGCTAGAAAACGTGTATACTATATATATATATATATATATATATATATATATATATATATATATATATATATATATGTGTGTGTGTGTGTGTGTGTGTGTGTGTGTGTGTGTGTGTGTGTATTTAAATGTATGCCTGTAGACTAATCACTATTCTGTGGTATTTGCATTTCATTGTCAGTGCTATGTATGTCATAGGTTCATAGGTTCATATCAGCCCAAGGGCCTAAGTAAGCCTAACCAACAAGGTTCCCTCTCTTACGCCACCCAAGAAAGTTAATTTTCTGTGCTTCTGTCGAGCAGAACAACAGAAGTGATCCCTGGGGTGTATTTCCTATTTCCCATTCATTCATCAAGATTTTTCTTGAAGAGGGCTAATGAGGAACTTTGCTTGACATAGATGAGTAGCTTATTCCAGAGTATAGGAAGTCTCTGGGACAGGCATTTATCCCTCCAGCATGTACTGTTTATTGTAGTGTGTAACTCAGAGGGATTGGGATTTCTTTAGGTGTAGCATGTCCAACAGCTCTGGGTTTAACATAGCTTTATATGTTAGGCAGAGATCTCCTCAGAGTAGGCGATATGCTACAGAGTTAAGCTGGAGTTTTTTGACAGTGCAGGGCATCTGTTTGAGGCCAGTAATCCTCTTCGTGAGGTACCTATGTGACTTTTCCAGCTGCTGCAGATGTCTTGTGAGGTACATTCCAAAAGGGGCATTTTACTCTATAATGGGTCGGTGTTGTACTCTATAATCGGTCTAATGAGTGCTGAGTAGAGGGGAACAATAACCTCTTTTTTCCTGGATGAGTACCCTTTTGGGATGAGGTGCGCCACATAGAAGGATTTCCTTACTACTGTGCCAATTTGATTATCAAAGGAGAGACTACTGTCCACCTAGGTTCCAAGGTCTCTTATCACACATTTGGCATTAAGTAGACTGCCGTTTATGTGGTAGTTCATGGGTACAGAGATTTTACTAAAGGGGATGACAATGCACTTTTTGGCATTGAGCTTGAGGCCATACCTCTGACACCAGGCATCAGTGAGGCTCTTCTGTAAGATGTTCACATCATTTTGGGACTCGACTATGTCTCCTAGTTTGCAGTCTTCCGCAAACTTCATTAGCCAGAGGCCTTTTGTGTTAGCCTGTACTTCAGAGAAGTAGATACCAAATAGGAGAAATCCCAGGACTGAACCCTGTGGTACTCCACTTATCACTGGTTTGAAGTCAGATTTGGAGTCTGCAACTTTTACAGTGTGGGTTCTGTCAATGAGCCAGTTGGCAACCCATCTTGTGATGTAGGTTAGTGAGTTTAGCTATAATTCCAGAATGGGGGATGATGTCGAAAGCCTTGGCGAGGTCAAAATAGTCTGTGTGAACCACCTTACCCTCTTCTACGACTTTGGTGACTGCCTCAAAGAAGTCTATCAGTTTCAGAAGGCATGATCTGCCTTTCACAAACCCGAACTGTGTGGGATCCAGAGTTTGGAGATTACCACTGTGTTTGTTTATGAGTTCCATGATGATATGTTCCATGGCCTTGCAGACCAGGCTTGTTAGGCTAATAGGGTGATAGCTCTGTTTATTGTGATGTTGTTGTACATATGAATTCCTATGATAAGTCTAGCTATATGTTTAGCATGTTTGTGATAAAGATATCCCTCTGTCTACCTATTTTATACATATGCCACACAGCTGGGGTAATGTTTAAAAAGTCTCTTGTAGCAGGGCTTTCAGCCAGTTCACAAACAAGCAAACAAACTAATAAAGCCCGGGTAAAAATAATGTCAAGAATAAATGCGTAGTAATGCTCACTATGACAGAAGTAAAAATTCTCTATGGTTCACAAAGAAAAATAATGTTTTCACTTGCAAAATGTCAAAACTATAATATGTGCTTTCAAAAATTCTCTATGGTTCACCAAGAAAAATAATGTTTTCACTTACAAAATGCCAAAACTAAAATATGTGCTTTCAGTTAGCTAAGGTGGCTGTCTTAAAATCAGCACTGACATGCATTGACATTCCTGAGGGTAGAATAGGAGTATTAGCTGCATTTTGCAGCTATCACCATATTGTTACTATCTTGAAGTTTCATAAAGAAATCTGAAAGGAGGATTGCATTATAGCCTTACATGAGCATACACCACAGGCTTTGATACATTGCCTTTACTGCCAGTGTCTGACATTTTGCATTGTGCTCTTTTTCTATTATTATTATGTTGAGCTTCTACTTAGTATACAGAAGAAAAAACTTGCCTCAGAAACTTTTCCTCTGAGTACTCATTATATTAGTGTTAAAAAAATCAACATTCCCCATATTTTTATTTGCAACATGCCATAGCTTACATGCTGAGAACAACTGATGTATGGGCTCAAGTACGGTAAAATACCTAAGGGTACAATAGGAGTCTTCAGTTTTTATAACCAATCATCTTTTCATTGCTACCTGCAAGCTTCGCAATGAAATATCAAAGGATTCTGAGATGTGGCCTTTTACAGTTAGGTACTACTTCAGTATGTATAGAGGTGTTCACTGCCACAGTCTGACAGTTTGCATTATACACATTGTACTTTGGGAGTACTGTTTTGAAATTCTACTCCGTGTGCTCAACACAATGTCTTAAAATGCTTCTCTATTGAGATGTCATCACATTAGAGGTACAAAGTCTACATATTTCACCAAAAAATACATTTTTTAATTGCTGACAATGCTATGGCTACCATACTGTGCTATTGAGCAACTACAACTAAGGGATCATATTCAGAGGTGCACTGCACCTGAAGTTCTGAGAATAGAATTTCAGTCTTATGTGTGTTATATAGACAACATACCCTGTTATTATTACCTAAAAGACTTATAATGAAATCTGATAGACTTTCAAAGATATGATCCAGTGGTGATATGATTCAGTGGCTTTAGTTTTTATGCCTTTATTGCCATAGTCTGACATTTTGCATTATACTCAGTTTTAATTTTTGGTGCTGTGCTGAACTTCTCATCATTATGATAACTCGAATAATGTCCTAACATACTTTTTTATTGTATTGTCTACCTCAGAGGTAAAAATGTCCTATCTTTTACCACACTTTTGTTTATATCATGCCGTAATGCAGTAGAGTCATATTCATCATAGTTCTGCAATGAAACTTGTAACAGTATAATGGAAATCTTAAGTGTTTTTTTTTTTTTTTTGCAGTTAATCATCTTATTGCTCTTCTCTGGACATTCAATATTACATTGCAAAGAGGGACTGAAGTATGGCCTTTTACATATCGGTTGGAAACATCAACTTGTGTAGAAGTGTTCACTGCTACAGTCTGATTCTTGACATTATACCCAATTTACATTGGAAGTGCAGTTTTAAACTTGTGTTTAATATGCGGAACATAGTAATTGCCTAAAATACTTCTGTACTGAACTGTCGTTAAATCAGAAGTATACCCTCCATATATTTCACCAGAAGATATTTTTTTTTTCAGTTGTAACATGCCATTAATACAATGATTTCAAACAGACAAAGCTGTGCAGACAAATTCAGAAGTGTGATGAACTGGGACCTCTGAGATTAGGAATGCAGGTTTATATGTATTTTATGGTCAAACATACTGTTGTTATTAACTGACAATTTTTTATTAAATATCAAAGAGAGAGACATAGATAAAGGCTTTCAAAGTCAAACATATATTACATGAATTCATATAGCAAAGGTAACTATCACTAGAAACGGTCTTCTAAATCACAAACATTAGTTCTGATAAAGCAGTGAACTCAAATGGAGGGAAGAATGAGGAATAATGGAAGCTGGAGAAGGAAAGTACCACAAAGGCAGACCTTACAGAATGGGATTTTTCTTGACCAATATGAAAGTTAAGAATAACAGCTATGGTAACTTTCATGGCGGAATAACTAAAATGTTCAGGAGGAGGACCAGCTCCTTGGCATAGTTGGATGAAGCCCTGATTATGAGCCTTATGACCTGACATGAATTAGTAACATGAATACTGCAGGAACCAGTTGCAGGATGGTGAGAGCAAGCAACCAGTGCTCAGCTGTTGCACAAAGAAAGGTAGGCTAGCCTGCTACAGCCTCAACACCTTCTGGACAGTTCGGTATGCTATATACAGCACTATGGGCCAGTGATGTGTGTTTGACTGCTGAGTTATGTCGCATTGCAGACTTCATAGGAAGCAGGTAGAAAGCTGTATGCCCCCATGTGGAAATGTAGCAGCCATCACATCAACTGCTGGTCTAGGGGATTACTCCAGAAAAAGGAAGCAAACCTCATGGCTGCCTAAAAGACTTCTGAATCATGAACAGCTGTTACCCTATTTATAGTGAATGAATGGGCAGTAATGACAGTGGCTAGATAGTCATGAGACATAGGGTACAGGAAAAGGACTACTTTAAAAAGGCTCACAAGGGTAGTGAGGGACCAGAAACATTGATGAGAAAAAAAATGGATATGTGTCCCTGGATAAAGCCCATATAGATTTATCAGTTTGTCCCTGTAAATCTTCTTATTGGAAGGTTATTTGAAAGAAGAGATGCTAGAAGATATTATATAAAAATACTTCACTCTAGCAACTAATAAAACTGTAGAAGCCAACATATCTGCTTGAGAAAGCAGAGACCTGGGTGTGTGTTAACAAAAATTTCTGGTGCTGCAATCAAAATGTAATGTTGGATAAAACTGCTAAACTATAGACTGCTAAATTTGTCAATGTCAATAATGACCAAGCAAGATTACTGTCACATTTGAATCTCTGGATTTGAGATTAAAAACCTTGCCATGAGCAGAAGTGGAAGGAAAGGCACAGAGTAAGTAGGCCTTTGGGTCAAATTTGCATCAGAGTATCCTTATTCTTGCCATTGCAAGAGTGGTGAAAGTGAAATGCCTCCAAAATGTGTTGTTTATAGGCTAGACAGAAGGTCTTCAGAGTGGGTAATTCCCTCCTGAATGTCACTTTTGTACCAAAAGCCTTAAGAACTACTCACAAGGCATCACAATGTGCCTCTTCAACCTCTCTACTACGCAGCTGGTCTCCAGGAATGTGAACTGCAGATAACAGTGTTTCTCTGGAAGGTCCACTCCCAGATTATTATGGTCTGTCTGGGGAGACAGAGGAAAATAGTAAGCAGGAGTTCTTCCCTGAATGTTGCAAGGCACCACACTACTGCAACCTTGCCTGACTAAATGGAAATGTAGCCTTATAGAATCCAGTCCTTGAGTTTGGAGGGAAAGGGAGAACTGTTCTCAATTCTAAGGTAATGATATGAGGTTTTGATTCATGTCTGTGCCAGAATCCTTGTGTTGGATGACTTGGATAGAGCTTTTCCCATCCCAGAAAAGTCACTGCAGTTTTTGGAGCAAAGAGCAAAAGTTTTGTCTTGTAGTAGGCTGGGAAGGACAATCTACCACTTCAAATTAATCTTGCATGAAGTGGATTTTGATAAGTGCATTCAAAGGATCAGACAAAAGCACTCACAAAGACACACAAAACACAAAACAATGTTTTTTTTTACTACAGCAACACCTCACACCTCTCCTACATATGTGTTAACTTTGAGAAAGCCCAAACTGAAAGTATAAGGAAATAACAATGAAACACTCACATTCTCACTTACCTCAGAGTCTAACGACCATTATAAGATGCAGGAGACCTTTCAGACAAAGTTTTTGAATGTCAGACCACTGGCTAGCAACAAATATTAGTTTCCATGAGGTGACATTACATTTATAAATGTATTTTTGGTACATAAGTGTACATTTCTGCGTAGCTGCTTACTGTAAATTGTGATGCATTATTTTTCATGGCAGTATATGTCATTCCACAGTGATTCTGCAAATGCACTGCAGCTAGTCTACTTGTGTAGAAGCATGCATCAGCCTTACTCTGCACTGCAGATCTCTGCAGTATCATACCCTGTATTATTTGTGAACTTCATTTACAAGGAATGCTCTGGATTTGCCTTAAATTTTTGCGGTGCATTTGCAATATTTATGGCAGTGGACTAGTGCAATACAAGGCAATCAGCCGTGAAATCTGTAATGCTAATGAATTTCAGTGTGTGGGATTTACAGTAAGATTTTGTACACTGATGCAGAAGCACATGACGTGTATTTCTCATGTCTGTCAGAATGACTATATATAGCACATTTTGTAGCACCACCATTTTCTACTGCTGTCACAACAAAATAAAAATAACAAGAGATAATTTCCCAGTGTCTCCCTGTTAAAGGAGATATTGTTTGGGTTTTCCACACAAGAAGGTATGAGGACACCTGCCTAGGCTTTCAAGGGTCCCTTTCCACCAAGCTGGCATATGATTGGCTCTGACTACTGACCTCTGCTCATGGATAGGGATCCACATCAATGCAGGTTAGGCATGCTTACAGTGCATTATATTATATATATATATATATATATATATATATATATATATATATTATATATATATATATATATATATATATATATATATATATATATATATATATATATATATATATATATATATATTTATATATATCCAAACTATTTGGGGGGGGGGGTTATGCCCTCCATCCCCCACACATATACACTCACATATACACTCACATGTATATCATCATATTAGCAGGTCTATAATGATGTAATAAACAGTGTTTATATACAAGAGTAATTTGCATTATTTTATCTTTTTAACATTGATTGTTTTAATTTGTCCTAATGCTTTCTTAAATATTCATTTACTTTCTATGCAACTATGCCCTGAGTGGTAATGGGCCTGGGTGGTCCAATTCACTTATCCATAAAATAAATAAATAACTAAAACTGATGTTATCCTGTTTTTCTTGGTGGAGGTTAGTACAACTCTTTACTGAAATGTAGGCTTCTACGTCCCTATAATCCAGAACAAAACATAGGCAGAAATATGATATCTCAAACACATTTTGCTTATTATATTATCCTTACTTACTGGGCATGTAATCCATATGATATTCTGAGTACTAATATTGCAATATTGTATAATTAAATTTTATGCAGCAGTCTTACAGATGCATTTATAAATGGAAATCATAATGTAAATGAAGTGATACACAATCTGGGGGCAGTTGTTATGAGACAATGATAATGGTTTAATTATGACAGTTTTCAGTACCACTGAAATATGTACCTTAGCTATATCTGCAGTTATGAGAAATGTATGATGTACATGTGCTGTGACATTTACCATGTTGAAATTTATTTTCTTTTTTTTTATATTCAGGCAGACAGGAAAGGAAGAAGTACAGGGAAACATTCTGCAGTAGGTAGAAAGGACTTGGCAAACATCAGAATAAGTCTTTAGACATATCAAGTTATATCATCTTTCTTTGTCATGTTATATTTTGCAAGGATATTTTTATCTGTGCTTATGTGTTTTACAGATTTATTTCACAAAATTCAGTATTTATTGAGTAGAAAAGCATGACCCATTTACAAGGCAACCAGTGATTCTTTTGCTGTATCTCTGATGTCCCATCCCAGAAGAAAGGGAGTTGCTACTACATGTGTTCCTGGCAAGGTTTCCATCTCAAATATGATGCAACTTCATGTTGAGATCAGTTGAGCTGTTGAGGATTTTGTGGTTGCAGTACTGATTTTTGGTCTGTCGAGAGATACCTATAGGTTTTATCAGATTAACAAGGCTAACCTCACTGTGCATGTTCTCAGCTTATTAGGATATCATGTTTATGTCAATTAGCATCTGGTGTAGGTGTGACAGGCAGTAGTTCACATGGATGGCATCTCATGTGTCTCACTTTAAGCAGCAGTTGGCATCCTCTCTTATTACCATTCATTGGTGATATCTGTGTCACTACAGTTGTGGTTAACTGGCATTTCCATTCCATGTGCCATCAGTGGGATGACACACCACCATTGCAGAACTTACCTCCTGGTGCACTGAAATACCAGCACTGCAGAATAAACTTAATTGTCTGCAGTGAGGACAGAACTTAACAATACTCTGATCTAACATCAAAGGCAAATGCAGTCTCATGAGACACCAACATTACAAAAAGTTATGTGTGTTACGGGTAATATTTATCCATATTTAACAGTCAATAGGGTTGAGCTACAAGTCTATGGACTTAGCACTGTATTATTTTTGATTTTGATGAACAATATTTATCCTGTGCATGTATATTACTGTTTATGAATACTAATAAAATATACCTGCTGGCATGTTACAGAAATATAGTAATTTTGCTCAATTTTCAAAAAAATTCCAGTAAATTCTGTTAAATTCAAATGCACAGTCTTTTTTGTTCAACTAGGCCCTTAGCATTTGACAGTTTTGACAAATAACTTGATAAGTCTTTTGATTTTAAATATCTGTGTCTTATATTTGATACAAGACTGAACATGCAAAGACAATTTGATGAGATATTTAGACTCCTTTCATTAATATATAGCTTCTTAGCAAATGTAAGAGAATTTGTATTAGTTAGGAGGCATTTGACAAATGCTCTGATACTGTCTATTTTTTAGGCTTCCATATTATTATTTCATGATGTAGTTCAATGCTGCTGATTAAACAGTAGACAGCCTGTCATTCAGTTCTGTATCAAATAGCAATGTACCATTTTTGCACATCAATGATATTATGTTATTTGTCACACTGTCCTTCATTTGAAAATGTATAGTTTATAGATCAAGCTATTTTTTCTGATGGCACAATTTCATATTACATTATCAGTATGAAAGATTATCTCAGAGAAATGCATACAAACTTCCAAACTATCAAAAATATTAACTGTCTAATGCTTGACATATTGCATTATACACCTTTTTTAAGCACATTCCTTGTAATTGCCTCAGGAAGTTAATCTGTTACAGGATTTTAAAATGTAATTTTCTTGTATTAACTGTCAAAGGAAATTGATACAGCTTTTTTAATAATTTAGAAATGATGGATATATAACTAATGGCATAGTAGGGGCAAAAGAATTAACCTTCATGAATGAATAATCCTACATTGTTGTAGTGTATTTGCTGTTTAGCCCCAAGGGCAAATCCACCTATTTTTCTGATATCTATGAAGATTTTCCCCAAACAGTATTCTACCTGATTAAAAGCTTATGAACTTGAAAGAACTAAACCAGTAGGTCATCCTCTTAACTGTTCAGATTTTTGCAGAATGTCCAGATTTTTGTCTCATAATTTTGGTCTGTTTCACATAAAATTTGTGTTTTTCTGGCAAATTATTAAGGACTAAAGTCACTAAACAGTGACAGGCATTTGAGTTTCAGATATAATGTACTTCAGAAACTGCATGCAGATGCAAAACCTGTTATTCTAGCAACTTTTGAAGATTATAAGAGCAATACTTAAAATCTGTCCTTATTTTTGGGCTTTTCTCCCCCTATTATTTTTAACTTTGTTTAGATTTCTTAAGCTAAGAGGTTGAGAGGTATGCACTATGTAGGTTTGAAAGGAGCTACAACAGCTATCCCTACATGCTTGTTTTAAGATCCCCGTTTATAAACTACCTTTTGTGGCTACCAGCTGGTACCTGTCCTGAAGATAATAACTCTGGGATGTTGTGATTAATTACACCTGACCTTTTATTTCTCAAAGTTATATTCAGCTATCACAGTCTGTGAGCCTTTTTTTAAATGTAAGCATACCCTTCAATTTTCCATCATAAGAATTAGGGACAAAGACAACAATAATGGGGGACAAATGCCCCAAAATAGGGGGAGATTTAAAAAAAATCTTACAGACTTAGAATGTTGCTACAGTAACATATTTTGCATTAGCATACTTTTTATGAAGGATATGAAATCTGAAGCTTTAATGTAGGTCATTATTTAGAGACTGTAATCCTCAATGATTATTTCCAGAAATCCACAAGTTTTACAAGAAGTATGAGGCAACCGTCTTGACAGCCTACAAAATTCTGTACAGCTGAGAGCATTAGTACAAGCAATCTGAACTTTGACCACCATGTAGCCACTGTAATAAGGAAATCATTTTATGTGGCACATCTTATAAGTAAAGGCATTGCATCTAGATCTAAGGATGTTATAATTCCATTATACTCAGCTTTCATTAGACCAATAATTGAGTACAATGTTCCATTTTGCATGTACCTCACCAGACACCTACTCCAATTGGAGAGACCACAGAGGTTTTTCACCAAGAATTTATAGAGTACCTTGTCACTGTATTCTCTCTTCTACAGGTTGCTAAGGGGTGACCTTTGTCTGGCTTATAGGGCAGTCTCTGACCCAGCCCTAATGGAAATGTTACATACTTGTAAATCAAACTGCACTATGGTCATTCGCTCTGGGGATCTTAACCTAGCCCCTAACATGAACAGGTCATGCTGGAGACATAGATATATCTCCCAGAGACTGCCATTTCTCTGGAATAAGCTTCCAATTTACATGAAACCGAGCTCCTCACTAACCTTCTTCAAATGCACCTAGATCAATGGATGGGTGACCTCAAATTCACTCCTGGGGCGGTGCCCATGTACCTCCTGGACACAGGAAGTTGGTATTAACTATGATAGACTCTTTTCTGAGAACTTCACTCACTTAACCACAGACAACTGGGGCAACGCAGGATAGATATGGCTAGGCTTGTAATGGCTCTGGGGCAGTTAGCCTAGTAACCTTCTATGAACCTCTGAACCAAGATACTCATATGTGGCTGCTGAGTTTTGCTTTGACAAGAACAATTAAAAAAAAAACATACTGGCACTTTGGAGTACTGACCTTTGAAGATGAAACAATTATTACTAAGAATAATATCCATGCAGCTCAAAGTGCAATGCATCATGGAATAATTGTATAGTTTCTCTACAAGATCATTGTATGCATAGTAATAAGAATAACAAGAATCTTAAAGGACAAGCTGCACAGAAACTGATGGAAACGTATGTTTTCACCTTATCTTTAACTTTCTTTCATACTGATGGCCCTTCCTCACTCTCTGAACAATAATTATTATTTCTAACTTGTTATACCCCTCAAAGGGCTGATGGGGGTGCTATGCAGTTTTGATATCCATGATTTTGTTTCCCTGAACCATCTTGAAGTAGGCACAGAGTAAACTGTAATGACGGGATTATTTACCAAGACCCTTTATACTCAACGGCTTACTCTTCTTGTTTACTTTGCTGATAACCACTAAAGGTAGCACTGGCCCGTATTTTTCAGTGATTTTAATTCTTTTAAACTTTCCAAATAAACATCACCTACAAAGCACTTCTAACGTGCTTTATTAAACTACATGTAGGATGACTGTCTTATAATCAAAATTATGTTTTTCGTTTGCACAGAAGAAAAGTTATGGTTTGAGTAGTTTCTTGTCTTTAGTTTTGTCAAGTTTAAATTCCTTGAAGTTTCGCTCAGGTACACTGGTCAGAAATTCACAGTTATGAAACACACTTTTTTTTCTTTTTTTGCACAGGAATACATCATCCTGCAAACCTGTGTGAGAGGCTTTGCTCATTACAACAGAGAAAAGTGAAAAGCAAGCATGAATTAAATCATTGTCACTGTACTAACAGGAACCACAGCAGCAGATGTCTTATGGGGAACAACAATCGGAGAGTTCAGAAACAGGGGACTGTACCCAATAATTAAAACCTCAGTGACTCAGCAAAGACTAGGGAAGCCTTAAGTAATTAAGTTCATCTCCATGTGGACTATTTCATGGAATCTGAAAAAAAAATAGAGTCCCTGGATGAAGTTGGATGTAAATATCCACCCTTGCTATTCCAAGGGTGAAACTCCTTACTTAAAGTGACAACTTCCAAGGTGACATATCTTTAGGGGAAGTTTTGCATATTTGATGAGTTAATATATTACTGGAGAGGGATTTACTTAATTATACCATTACTCCAAAAAAGCATTTCAAGATCTTAAATTCACAAAACAATAGGCAGTGACGACAGTGAAAAAAGAAAGACGGAGGAAGGGAGGAAGAGGAAAGAATATAGTGTTTCTGTGAATATGGTGATTTTTTTATATTCCTACTTGTAAATTGATTCCTTTTCATAGTTACATTAAGATTTAATTTGCTGTTCATCTAAAACCATTCCTTGCTTAAGATACTAGTTTTAAATTACACTGATTAGCATTTGATATTATCAAAGTTTTTGTTTCCCTTAAATATATATCATTCATTAAAGCTAAACAGTCTTCAAAAATTGGAAGAACAGAACGTTTTCAATTGCTTGCTATTATTTTATGAATACACATCGACCAACCTGACAGTACTTTCACTGAGTGCTGAATGGCTGAAAGAAAGGGAGTAAAACAAGTTTTGCCAAACCTTAGAGATACATACTTTTTTTGCGGTGGTGCACACCTCCCACACCCCTTAACCTTAAATAAATCTACTCAGAGGTCTCATAACAGTGGATAAAAAAGAAAAATCCACTGTCATGGAAAGTTGTTTCATTCCTTTTTGTTCAATCATTCAGCACTCAATGAAAGTGCTGTTGATCGAACATCAGGAATCCTATGTTACATGTTACAACTGAAAGACTATATATAAATGACATTTCAGATTTTAGATGTTACGTGACATTTGAGGTAGGTTTGATTGTTATGTTTGAAAGAATAACTGAGTCTGTTATACCTTTTAAACTCAGAACATTAGCTCCAAGGCACAATGTCTAGCTAAGAAGTGCAGATTGTCCTTTCTGACTAACAGCTTATATTCAGAGATTGCTAATGCTATAGTCCTTAACAAATTCTTATTGATGCTGCAGATAACATGGTTATCCTGCTCTCTGATGTGTGCAGTTACATTGAATGACTATTTATTGTTTCTTATTGCCATGTTTCTTTGAACATGGTTCATCAAAACTGATTGCCTTTTAATTATATGAGATGGTGGTACACTGCAGTGCATTTCTCATTTTTTCCTATTGTTGTGTGACTATGGCATTGCTATATATAAATAAGGAATGGGACATTTAAACCCTTCATGGGAGTGCAGGCTTTTTCCCCTCTTTTTATTGCTATTTGAAGTTACATCTCACAATTTAAAAACATCAGAGAAGACTAACTCTTACTTCAGTGACATGACGTAACAAGTAACTTACTGAAATAACTGTCTTAAATGCACTATTTATTTGCCTCAACCAAAGGCAGTCTTATAATGCAAGGATAACATGACAGCAACAGAAGGAAATAACATGACATTTTGCAGAAAATGGCATGCAGAGACTCAATAATATCTGGTGCAGACAAGTCTCAGGAGAGCATACAAAAGTATGTTTTTTCTTTGTATGTGTCACTCCTATGTTTGTACTAAAGTAAGGAAAAGTAATCTATAATGAAAACCACCTCATTTACTTTACTATCAGATAGTTACATAAACAAACTAAAACATGACATTTTTGGAGTTTTCCTTTTTAGGTTCATTTAAGTGTTAAACTTGAAATAATAGTTTTGTGCAGGTGTGGAATTATAGTACCACGTTGCACTGCTG
This sequence comes from Protopterus annectens, assembly GCF_019279795.1. Lineage (NCBI taxonomy): Eukaryota > Metazoa > Chordata > Ceratodontiformes > Protopteridae > Protopterus > Protopterus annectens. Next base: position 1,701,016,013 of record NC_056725.1, on the reverse strand, counting down.
AGATGAAGTATGAGGGTAACTGCCCATCTGTGACTGATAATGCACACTTAATTACTAAGTTTTCTCATGGCAGTATATGTCTGATACATATCTACCCCATTCTTATCAAATACTGGAAGGAAATAATGTGAAAGTCAAACAAAGGCAAGCATAAAAGGTTCAGGCAGAAAACAAATGTAATAATTCTTTAATGATATTTTCATTGTATGTGAATGATGTTTCAGTGTTGGATTAAAGGAAAGGAAAAACAGTTTTTGATGAAAAAGCATGGGCACTTTAAAGCAGTTATCTTTTAAAATGTAATTAGTATAATGCTTTCCACTTAGAAATCACATATAATATTGCATTACACTTGTTTTTCCTGCCATTTTAGGACATACCCTAGAGATAATAAAATATTAATTTCAATGGAGCATGAGCATATGGTCGAGAGCTTTAAAGGTTTACCTTCCTTATTATTTGACTATGGTCCCTTGTTTATACTTTGATTAAGTAGACACTTGAGAGCATATTTCTACTTGTATAAAGGAGAGCTATTTAAAATATAGATAACTTTTCTCTTTAATTCCTGGAAATGGGTTGAGGGATGTTTTCCACACTGATGACCTTAAAAGTGAACAAAATGTGAATTTTTGGCATAGCTAGATGTAATGCTGCATTGCTTTCTCTACATGGAGAAAAACTACTTTAGAATGAGCCATGAGGAGGAAGTTTGGAGGCAGATGAGCTTCTTCTTAGGTTAGAAAAAACATAGTAAGTATTTACAATGCAAAGCTGAATATATAGCAAAAAGTCACATCTCTCACATTTCAAAATCTTAAAATGTGACATCAGACAGTGAATAGACTGGTATCTAAAGTGAAGGCCCTTGAATCTGAGTTTTACTGGCACTAATGATGTTGTAAGGGTTTTGTTGCCTTTTTTAATGAGGGTTTGTACATAACCCCCCACCAGCATGATCATGTTGTTAAAATAATGAAGTATCTTACTTCCCTGACCATATCACTGTTAACACCTCCTCACAGGGATGCTTCATTGTGTTCCTTCATTACTGAGGAAATGATGGCAGATTTGGAAAATAAAGCTGAAGAGAAATTACAAGCCTTAAGGTGTCCCCTTTTATATGTTTTAAATTAAATTGTGTTGACAAATGTGTGCAGTTGACTAACATGGTTATGAAAAACCTGATGGTTCCCCCTTCGCATTTCAAGCCATTATAGCAGTTAACTTGAAACCTGGCAATGATGCAACATCTGTTCACTCTGACAAGAATGTCTTCATTCTGTCATGACTATAACTTTTTCATAACAGCACTTATTAAAAAGTACTCTACAATTCTACCTCATTTAGGATATGATGATCAGAATGGCTCTGTCTGGGGGCAGTCAGATTATGACAATCTAATGTTCTTTGAAATATCTTTGATAATTGACAAAACTAATACAACTAACTTCATGTTAATGATAACTATCCTGGATGCAGAAAAGATGTTTGATAAGGTTTCCCAGATTCAATACAATCCTAATACCTGCACTCAATAGCATGTATAAAAATAGGCTCAAAACTTTCTCCCAGTAATAAGCATGACTACAGGAACTAAGCATGGATGACCATTAACTCTTCTTTTATTTGTATTATATATTGAACTGTTGGCTACTAAAATTAGAAACTCCAGTATTAAATAATTTCTTATTCAAAATCAGTGCATAAAACTTTCTTTATATGCAGATGATTTGTTACTTTACCTAACATCTCCTTAATGGGATGTACCCAAGTTTTTTTTCAGATGGAGGCTTTTAGTATTTTAGCAGGTTACATAGTTAATCAAAATAAAGCAAAAGTAGTAAGGATTAGTTATACTCCCTCAACGCAATTGATAAACAAATATCTTTTCTAGGGAAACTTATCAGATTATCTATTTAACTGTACAAATTGGTAACACTGTGTAAAAAATGACTCAAGTTTCTTAAGATAATCCCCGGGATTCATGAAGCTTGTGACAGGCGCAGGCGTAGCGTAGGTGGAATAATGCCAAATATGGCCGTCGAGCGATTCAGGTACGATCCAATTCCACATGCACTACCGGCGTACGCCAGAACTGCGCAGCCTTCGGCATAGGTATGCTAATCACCCCATGCACAGTGTTGCACCATGCAAATGAAGGCATATAGCGATTCATGAAGTGGTGCAGGTGTAGTGTAAGCCCATGGAAATGTAAACCAAAAAAAACAGTTTACATTTTCCCAAACAGAACATCAGAGCTATGGAAGTGGACCAGACTCATGTATTACAAAGTTAACATATGCCAATGGCTAAATACACAGCCAATGGCATAAGAAAAGATGCACAACACCTAAAAAACAACATTTAATGTCATGTCCACAATAACGCACAGTACAACCGCAGGGCATGTGTGCGCAAACAGGAACACAAAGAAAATATATACAAATGTCATAAAATCGCAATGTAATACAAATCAGGATTTCACCATAATACGCAATGGTAGGCATGGTACACCACAACCAAGGTGCAAGGGTTGCTAAGGGCCTGCGACAGTGTTTGGCGCGGTAACTATGAATTAGTAGTCAATGCCATGCAAATGAGGCAGGTAATACTGAATCGCAAGCGTCCCGCCGGATGAAGGATGTACCATATGGCACAGCACTATAACACCGAGGAGTGGCTCAGAGGAGATACATGACATCAGCAGAGGGGTGTGCCACCGTAGCAATAAGCACATTGGAGCAATGCAAATCTGGTCTGGCCATTGCTAAGCAAAGCTGCAGGACAGGGGTGGAGAGGAAGGTATAGAATCGTTTAGCTAAGAGCACATATGGTGCCTGAAAGCGCATGTGTACGGGGATGAAAACGTGCCCGAAACCCGGTAAGCGGTGCACGCGCCACGAACAATAGCACAAACAGGAAGGTCAGGGGAAGAAAAGAAGGAAATGCCGAAGTAGGGTAATTGAAGTACTACTGAGCAATTAACACCAATCAACTCACGGTGGCCAATCGACGGCAGCTGACAAGTCTGCTCGCAGAAACCTGCAAAACAGCATAGGGGAGGCATCGGAATGCAAAGATAGGAGATCTGTCATAGCAGAGCAAAGCAAACCGACAGTAGACCGGCAATAGAACACATTACGCAAGATAAGCCAGGTCTAGGAAAGTACAAATGAAAGCAGGCTGCTGGATGCATGCCAGAAAATGGTAGGTGGAACATGCAGAAATGTAAAGGGAAGGTCAAGAGGTAATCCACGGCAGCCAAATGTAATTCAACACCAAAGGCACCACAATAGTAGTTCCAGAAGTAAAACACATAAGATACCCTGTAGCTACGATCGTACATGCACACAGCACAATAGTATAAAGTGTGAAAGCACCCTACACACACCCCTGTGTATTCCCAAATACTGCACCATAGGTGTAAACACACGGGGAACTTTTAAAATGTACATGTTGGGAGCTGCCATAGCTGTGATTCATCAGCATGTTTTAGAGACTGACAGTGTTGTGGAGGATAATGCCGACAACCACCGCAGGCCCCGGAGGAGGAGAAGAGTGTTCAGACCAAGGGTAACCTACCAGGGGCTACATGATCTGGAGATAGTAGAGCATTACAGGGTGGACAGGGGCATCTTACAGCAAATAGTGGAGCTGTGCCAGCCACGCCTGAGAACCAGAAACAACAGAGGGGAACCCATCCCAGTGGACACGAAGGTATGTGTAAGCTTGCGAATACTAGCCACAGGTACCTTTCAAAGGCCAACTGGATATATAATGGGGATCTCACAGGCATCAGCATCCAGGGTACTACACCAGTTCCTGGATGCCATGTTACCGCATGCCAATGAGCATATATACTTCCCCCGAACTCAGGAGGAGTTGGCCAGCAATATGCGTCACTTCCACCATGTGGCACACTAACCGGAGGTACTGAGTGCGATAGACTGCACGCACATACATATCAAGTCACCACCTGGTGAGCATGGTAGGCACTACATAAACCACAAGGGATTCCACTCCATCAACTGCCAGGTCATGTGCAATGCCCAGGGCATTATCATGGATGTGTGTGATGGCAGCCCTGGAAGCTACCATGACTCCCATATCTGGCATGCCTCACAGCTGTATCAGGTATTTGTCAGGGGGGACATCCCACATGGCCACCTTGTGGGGGGTGCTGGCTATGCACTGGAGCTGTGGATGATGACTCCCATCAGAAATGCATACACACCCATGCAAGAATGCTATAATGAGGCACACGTACAAACCAGAATCATCATAGAGCATGTGTTCGGGATGCTGAAATCACAGTTCCGGTGCTTGGACACATCTGGTGGAGCCTTGCAGTACTCTCCAGACACATGTGCCCACAACTTCATAGTATGTGCCATGCTACATAATGTGATCCTGCAGAAACAGCTGCAGCAGGGACAAAATGGTAAACGCCCTCATAGCCCACCGCAATTGCCAAGGCCATCACAGGCACAGAGGGATTCAGACCATGAACACACTGTGCCAGCCCCAGTAGACAGACGGAGGCGTGCCCAATATGCCTATGCCTTGGCAAAGAGGGAACGTACAGCACATACTCTGACAGTGTAGGCCCCTATGGGCTGACACACCTCTCCACCTGCACACACAGTAAAATGGATGGCACACAAACACGACCACCTGTAAATTGTAATGTATAGGTGGCCCACTGTGTGACTCCTACATAGGCAGCCCTCAACCATAGCACACACAACAGCTATTGGAACACGGAATGTCAACACATGAAACAGTACATGCGCCTATCAGCATATGTTGGTGCTGTGTGTATAGGTTCCCAGGTACATCGGTAGGTACACGCCCGATTGTCAGAGGCCATACACCAAACGGGGCAAACAGTGTCCGCTGTCGCCACAACATCGAGTAACCAACTGTAGCTTAATGGAGCAGAGGCAATCGGGGGAGCACATGTGTGTAAGCCCTGTTCTGCACACACTCAGCATGGATTCCCTGCTGCGTTAATGAGGGGCTCCACATAATGTAATCATGGATGTTGTGTCAAGGCATGGGGTGTACCCATGACAGGTATTCGTCACCCCAGCATGCTCCATCTATGGTCGATTGAAGGTGTAGCACAGTATCGTGTGCGGCTCACTGTGATATACATACCCAATGCCGAAGCGCATCCAGCAAACATCACATGGACATACCATTAACTGGACTCATCAATATGTAAACTGAGTTACCCATGTGAGTGCAGTATGGAGTAACAGCCATAGTATACTCCACATACAAAATGATAAAACACGTGTACAAATCCCAGATGTCCAAGTGTTAAATGCAGTGACCGTCGTGCATGTTCCTGGTCTCACGTCCTGCAAGGGATGTAACGTAATCCCGAAGGCACGAGTAATGCATGTCGGATGCAGGTCATCAGATCATGTTTAGCACATGTTAGCGGGAATATGCATTGCCCACTGCTGTTAAGCGACGTTTAAATATGACTATACGGATATGCGTGAAACAGGGCTAAGCTTCTCCGAATATCGAGCAGATCACGGTCAGTGATGTTCAGAACAGGTGAAACCAGCATTATTCACCCCTGTACTAATAGCGCCTGCTCTGAAGGGTAGAACGACCACTGCCAGGAGTAGAACACGCAATCATGTATACAATCACCTAACACTATTGCTAGCCAGGATGTACCTACGGTAGGGTTGCCACCTCTTCAAATGACCAATGTGGGACATACATCAGATGTCTGCAGGCCGACACATACACCCGGCCAGTACAAAAATCAGAACTTCACTGTTTTGCCTAGATAAAAGTTTATTCTTGTAATGTTTTAGTTACTTATTCTGTGTCTTATAACATATAGGTGGTTCAGATACAGAATAACTGTTTTATGCAACTATTACATAAATATAGGAAATAAGTTTGTCCTAAAATCTCAGGACATTTGCCATGTTTACAAATATTTTGCAGGACACAACTGCCCAAAGAGGGACTGTCCCTTGCAAAGTGGGACAGCTGGTAACCCTAACCTATGGCAGGTGTGTAATGTGACAGGTACAGACACAAATGTGCGGAGTCCAGGAAACAGTATACACTGACAAGTACACAATGAAAGGTGTAGCTTGCCTGTCACTTTCTCTGTCAGATATATACATATATATATATATATATATATATATATATATATATATATATATATATATAGATATATATATAGATATATATATATATATATATATATATATATATATATATATATATATATATATATATATATATATATATATATATATATATATATATATATATATATATATATATATATATATATATATATATATATATATATATATATATATATATATATATATATATATATATATATATATATATATACACATATATATAATACAGATAGAAAGGGCGATAGAGTGATATATGTTGATATATATGGATTCACCGATATCTGCAAATATATAGATAGGTCAACGACATTCATAACACCTTGGAGGTACAAATAAATAGGATACCGCCAACTATGGAATGTGTAACATACCGACACGCGTAACCACGAGGCTGAAAGACCGAAAGAACACAGTACTGGAACAGTAGAACCACGAGTAGTAGTATGACGATATGAAGGGACATTTAGTCACCGCTGCCGGTGTTGTGGTCCACGTAGGTACTGTGTTCAACTGTGTTTGTGAGTGCAGTAGTCTGTGTATGTGTGTGTTGAGGGTCCCGTGTGCATTTCTGTGTGACTGTAATGTGTGTATGTGTGTGTGTGGGTCCACATCGTGTGTCTGTTAGTGCCAACTCGGAGGTAGATTATTACAGTAGGTGTGGGTATAGCTAGCCGTAGGCATACGGTTACCACCTGTCCCACATTAGGAGGGACAGTCCTCCCTGGGCAGGTGTGTCCTGACATAAAACATTACAAAGGGCAACTGTCCAAGATTGTAGGACATTATTATGTCACATATATTATGTAATAGTTGCATGAAATAGTTATGCCTGTATGTAAGAAACGTAAATGTTACATGCAATATGATAAGTAGCCAAAGTCCCACAACAATAGGTATGTATTGAGGATAAAAGTATGTGCTACCCTGTGTACTGACCGTGGCTATGTGTCAGCCTGTGAACACCGCTGTGTGTCCCGCAAGTGTCCAACAATGGCCATATGAAAAGGTGCCAACTCATGGCAAAGAGGTTCTGTCACCAACGCAACTGCAATGACTGCAAATATCTGGGACAGAAATACACGGGATAGCTGTCATTTAGAAATATCCCTTTACATATCGCTGCAATTCCGGAGGTATGGAAGTATCAACCTCACCTGCATACTATATAGAAACCAATTAACAATGGCCCAATGTAAAATCCCATAACATAAGTCTACTAACTGATAGCTTTTTAATTAGGGAAGGAGCTCTTTAATTAGGGAAGGAGCCCACACACATATATATGGAATATGTAGAAATGCAAGCCCCACAAACCTGTATATGCTACATACACCCACCGACATCCCCCACACTAGAAACTATAGCAATATAGACTGTAATTACAGCACAAACATCCAGTCAGTCAATTACATCTGCAGAACCGTTAACATACCTTCTGAGAGACACAATTAAAGGCGCCATGCAAAATTGTAGACGTATAATGGAACAAACGGCGATGTTACAGGTTTTGTTTGCAATAGTCCATTATCAGACGGTTGGGATGACAGGTACACCCACATGTTGAACCACATACACTAGCCATCACACACAATCCACGGGGGACATGAATCCAAAGTATACTTGTCTCTACACATAGCAGTTGCAATTACACACAACAAAACACAATACAGGCCGTCTCCCCAAAGGTAGGGCAAATGGGCAACGCCCAAGTGGAGAATTCAGTTATACCCCACTGTTGCCACGTAATTGGCGAATGGAGTAGCTGCACAGCTGAAGTGCAAGTAATTAGTCACTCAGGAACACCAATTGGAGGCAGGAAACCACATGTTACAGGTGTCAACGTATATAAGGATGACTTGCCAGACATTCAAACCGTATGCTCATACCATATAACTGTTTAAACAGTGTAAGAGAGATAGAGATGAAAGTCCGGAACAATAACAAGGTATGTAGAACACTCGGTATGTAAGTGTATGTATAGCATGTTTTGTATTAATTAAAAGTGTCCACAATGCATAAAGTGGGAAAAGGTATTTATGTAGTGATGTCATGCTGAGCATACTAATGCTTGCAGAAATTGTGCGTCCAGCAGTGGGCCACAAGGTAAACATCACAGACACCACAAGGGATGCTACTTGAGAGCTTTAAACAGAACAATTCCATACAACCCGCTGTCAGTGGTAGGGTATGTCCAACAAGTACATGCCATAACAGGGGATACTATATGCTGATATACTGTCACATTAGGCATGTGTATGGGCATATAATGACAATGACATGTCTAAGGTGGTCCCGGTGTGCAAGTATGCTTTGCATTATGGGATACTATGTAAAATATGTGTAATGTATAGTATTGTAGATAGATATGTCAGATATGCTACACAGCATAACAGGCATATCATGCATACCAAAGGTATCATCTATTGGCATGTACAATAACAGGATACATATGGCTTGTAGTCATGGGACATTGTAATAGCATGATAGCTAATCTAAATGGAAGGGCTACCAAGTAACCATGCACAAAGGACATGTAATAGCTTCACAAGTTCATAGTGGGGTACTATGCAGTCTGTCAGGTCTATGTGTAAGCACAACTACAGTGTTCACACCAGTGGCACCTCTCTAGGGTAGTGTCCTGTGAACAGCAGAGCCATGTGTTACCTGCACCTCTGCATAGTACAGCCACTGCAGTGATCCCTGACATACATGTCTCCCATCCACCAAATGAGGTATCACATGAACAGTGCTACTGAGTGTCCCTGTGTGATGTACATAGGAATCATGTTCCAAAGCATGGTGAGTGTCCGGTTTGGGAATGTAACCCTCAAGCACATCCCACTCATCATTGCGTGTGTGCACATATCCATGAGCATGTTGCTCACAGTGGCTTTTGCTTATGTCGCGTATGTGGAGTATATCCATTAATATTGTTGTAGACATGGGCCCTGTCTGTTCAGCAGAGGTCACCCCTGAGTATGTAGTATGCAAATGTGTACAGACGTGGTGTCCATAGTTCAGCCGCATACTTTAACTGTTGGAGCTCAATAAACGTCATGGCATGTTAATGTTGTGGTATGTAAAGCTGTAGCTGTTGTGTAAGGTACACCCTAAACAGGGTGTTGTACCCTTGAATGTGTGTAGAAGTCTGGAGTTCAGAGGTACAATGGGTGCCTATGTACCAGCTACACACCCAGTACAGATAAGTGTGGCCACATAGAAAGATATCCATGCCACAGTGGCAATATGATAATCACAGGAGTGGGTGTGACATACGTGTGTACTACGAACACATACAATGTGACATGTATGTAGGGGACTACCACCTATGTGATAGTCAGAGGGTGAATGGTGTAATGCAAAGGTGATGTTCATGCACCTTGTGTCATGCAGCTTGAGGCCATGATATTCATATCAGGTATCCGTCACAGTGACACCCGTATGGATGGAGTCAGTATCAGCGAGTGGATCAATCATGGTGCTTTGTATGCAGGGGTTTGTAAAGCTAGGCAGGGAAAGTCCCTCTGTGCTAGCCTGTACCACAGGGAAGCATATACTGAACATGAGGGGCCCTATGACTGAGGACTGTGGTATGCCAAGTGCAACTGAAATGCAGTAGGTACTATGGTATACTACCCTCATTGTGTGTGTCCTGTCCATGAGCCACATTGCATAACATCCAGAAACATAGGGTACGATGTGCAGGTGGATGTGTATGTTGTCAATACCAGAATGGAGAATGGTGCTGAAAGGCAATGAGAGGACAATGTAGGCTGTGCAGACCCCCATACCATCATCAACTACCCCGGTAAATGTATGAAAGGAGTCCACCAGGTGTAGGAGCCATGCTCTGGCCCTAACAAGTCCAACCTGGGAGGCATCAAAGGACCGGAGCCCAACCATGTCTCTGTGAATGACGTCCATGATGATGTGCCCCATAGCCATGCAGAACAGTCCAGTCAGGTGTGTAGGACAATAGTCCCACTCGTGCATTGTGGCGCCACCTGTGTGGAGTGCGATAACTGTTGCTGTGTGCCATTCAGGGGCCACAGTGTCTGATACAAGGCTATTACTGAATATGGTGGCCTAGTGGGGAGACATGTCATTCAGAGGTTTGTGGACATCACAGCCTGGGATTTTGGAAGGTGACATGGGGCCAGTGCCCCAGGACATATAGAGTGCAGGTTAGTACGGTGTAGGTGTGACCGCAGGGACACCGCAGTGTTCCTGCATGGATTGTGGCCCTGTAGTGAGTGAGAGGGTGTAATGTTAGCATTGAATCCATCTGCCAGCATGTTGCCAACATCATCTAGTTCTGTACTGTTCTTGAGTGACTGTTGTATGTGAGAGCAGATGTGGGTATTGCCATTGACTACTGACATACCACCATAATGCCTTGTGGAACACCCCGGAATGTGTCGCAGTAATGTTTACATAGCTAGTCTTGGAGTATGTGATGAGGGATTCCGTGGCCCTACTGAGGCTGACCAGTGAGCTACCCCACCCATGGGATTGTAAACCACTGTGCAACAGCCTCCACCTGTTGTTTTAAATTATGTCCATGGAACTTGATCCCCAGAGTGGCGTCTATTATCTGGTGGGTACCATCATGGCTCGGTGTGGAATAGCATGATCCATGAAGTCGTGTACATGCTAATGAAGTGCACTGGAGTATTTTTCAGCATTTGTATGTGCATTGTCCATCTGCACGGGTGTCATGACGTTAACTACCGCTGTCATAAGACGTCTGTAGTAGGTGTTGTAGTACTCATGTACTGTGTATGCTGTGAAGGGAGTGGTGCCGGGATGTGACTAACAAGGGTGATTAGCATATGTTCGGAATCCACCAATGAGGGGATAACCCCAAGTGTGGAACACCAGTCACATGTTGGTAGTGTTCATGTCAAGGATAATGTTGGTCTTGGAGGTGGTGTGTATGGGTTGATCCAGCTGAGTGGAGGTTATGACTCACGGACATCATTGGCCTAATGTGTCGGTACATGAGTGGCTATCCCAGTTAAGTGTGGGGTAGTGTCAGTCTCACATCAGTAGTAGCTGTCTGAGCTCTACTGTCCAGTACACCAACAAATGAGGTCTGGTAACCATGGGGTATGTTGTTGAATCCGTAGCTTGTTACAATGTGTATAGCGGTTCTGGACACAGTTAGTTGCACGTGGAGCACCTCTGATGCATTGTGCTAAGTAACTAGCCAGGATGTGTGTACAACATAGTGGAATATGGGAACACTATGCCGGTCCAGGTATGTGCCTGAAAGGTATGGTCTGTCTATAACCTGTCATTGCAGGTGTGCTCTGCAGAGCCCAGAGGCAGGTCCCAGTCACTGCAGAGATATTGAAGTGGTGCATTATAAGGTGTGCCTTGCCTGCATGTGTCACAGAGGAAGATGTCAAGCATTGTGTCACATGACCCCATGTTTTGCTTGCCAGTTCCCGTTCTGCTGGTGACTGTTATTGGAAACTGTGCAAGACAGGCAGTATAGAAGCAGCAAGAGCCTTACATGTGATCTGTACTCCCAGGGCTGACAGGTGCAGGTCATCTGTACCAAAGCATCATGTTGTTTGACCAGGTCAGTCAAAGCAGACAGATAACAGACGCCTGTGGAATGACAGCAGAAGCATAGGCAACTGTTGAAGTGACACAGTCAGTCATTGTACAGTTGTATCAGGTCCGGATGAATGTATAATGCTCCCCAGGGCTTTGCCCACACCTTCAGGGCTACAAGACTGGTGAGCTATTGCATGTCCCTGCACACGTAGTCTGTGAAGTTGCATCTCAGGGCAGTCACACTAACATGGAGAATGACAGTCACATCGTACCTGGTGAGGTGTGGCATGGGTGCATAGGTTATGTTGCAGAACCAGTTACCCGACAGCAGGATATAAGCGACTATCGCCTTGTGTAGCCTGCTGAGTGGAACAGCAGTGTGACCGCCTACAGAGTCACCTATGACTGGTGTGTTGTGTATGTTATAACACCCTATTGGCTGCATGTGATGGGCACACATGAGTCTGTGGGCTATAAGTTGGTGACGTTGTGTTCGGTGATGGGGCTGCCTTTGGTGTCTATACAGAGTATGGAGAGGTACTGCACAAGTTGTCCACATATGTGTGGCCTGTGATGGAGATCATGTGAGACTATGTGATGAGTGGGGTGTGTTGTGAATGTTGCACATCCACACATGACTGTTAGGTGCAGTCAAGGTTGGTGACAGCATTACCCCCAACTTAATAGCTGGAGTATTTTGAGTCTGTCTGTAGAGGGCATGTGTCTAAGGCCTAAGTTCCTCTTAGGGAGGTATTTCTGTGGCCTTTCCAATTGTTGTAGGTGTCTAGTGAGGAACATACCAAATGGGGCATTGTATTCCATAATAGGTCTAATGAGGGATGGGTAGAGAGGGATTGTGACCTCTTTCTTCCTGGATGAGAAAACTTTTTTAATGAGATGTGCCACATAGAAGGACTTTCTGACTACAGTGGCAATGTGGTTATCAAAGGAGAGGTTGCTGTCAACCTGTTTTCCCAGGTCTATTAATACACCTTCAGTGTTTAGTGGACTACCGCCCATGTGATAGTTCATGGGCACTGATTTTTTCCGAAATGGAATGTCAATGCACTTTTTGGTATTGAGCTTAAGGCCATGGTTCTAGCACCAGTCATTCGTTTCAGTGAGGCCTTTTAATAGAATGTCTACATCAGCTGGAGAATCAATAATGGCTCCCAGTTTGCAATCATCTGTGAACTTGGTCAGCCAGAGTCCCTTTGTGTTGGCTTGAACTTCAGAGAAGTAGATGCCAAACAGGAGAGGACCTAGGACCAATCCCTGTGGGACACCACATGTAACTGGTCAGTAGTCAGATTTGGAGTCTGCTACTTTCACAATGTGAGTTCTATCAGTGAGCCAGTTGGCAACCCATCTTATTACATAGGTGTTTATGCCTAGTTTAATGAGTCTATCTATGATTCCTGAGTGAGGGATGGTGTTGAAGGCCTTGGCAAGATCTAGGTAGGCTGTGTGAACTACCCTGCCCTAATCCACAGCTCTGGTGACAGACTTGAAGAAGTTTATCAGGTTGCACAGGCATGCTCTATCTTTCACAAACCCATACTGCGTGGGGTCCAGAGTTTGGAGATTCCCTATGTCCTTATTTATAAGGTCGATAATGATGTGCTCCATAGCTTTACATATCAGACTCATCAAGCTAATGGGGCGGTAGTTCCTAGGTCTGTAGTTGCTCCCCCTTTGTGGAGTGGAATGACCATAGCAGTGCACCATTTGGTAGGAACAAAGCCTGAAATGAGGCTGTGATTGAAGAGGGTACTCAGGTTTGGTGCCAGTTCACTTTGTAATTCATGTACAACACAGCCAGGGATATTATCAGGTCCCATGGAAGCTATATTCTTGGCTTTGGACAGCGCTTTTTTTTACCTGTATAGGTATGATAATAGGAATTGGCATTCCTCAGGTATTGTGATAGGCCCTTTTGGGGGTGAAAAGGGGGTAAAGTTGGCACTGAACCTGTCAGCCAGTATGTTGGCAATATCTGTTGGCTCTATATATGTATTGCCATTGTGCTGTAACTCAGAGCAGATCTGAGTATTGCCATGTAGATTCTTGACATAACTATATAATGCTTTGTGGTTGTCTTTAGAATCTGCAGCAATTTTGTTTTCATAGCTAGCTTTAGATGACATGTCTGTCAGACGTCTTGCACTGACAAGTTGTGAGGTATGCTACAGGATTGTTACATTCTCTTCAGATAGGCCCCTGTGGTGACCACTGTGATGCAATATAATTAAACCCACCACAAGTGAACATGCACATAATGCAATATGGCTATTGGTCATAGTTGTATGCTTGGTAACTTGCATGCCTTCCACATGCCTGGGGTATTGCCAAAGCACAACTGAACAATTCCATGCTCACTAGCTTCAGGCTGCTATCCCATATTCAGACCAGAGTGACCTATGAAGTTGTGGGAGAGAGGTATTGTCAGCAGACTCACATGTGCCATTGGAAAAGGATGGATGCAGCATGTCTGCACATTTACAGTACAGCAGCCAAAACTACACAATTTGCTGTCCTTCACCATAGATTTGGACTTTCGTGCATTAGAAATCCCCATCCATACCTGCAATCCGACCTGGCACATGCATTTAGATACTGTACAGATACAACTATGTCTCATACAGTAGTCTACTAATCCCCACTGGAACCTTACCTGCACACTCCTTGTCTACTGTGTGTGTGTGTGCCACCCACCTCCAGCAAGTGGATCTTTGTACTCTGGTGTTGTACTGTGATTGGTGGCCCATGCTTGACAAGGAGCTCCTCATTTGGTGTCAGTGGGGGCTGCATGGCTGGGCTCCCACCTGTGATTGTGGGGTCCCTGGCCATGGCAGGAGCCCTTTTCCAGGCATGGCATATGAGGTTAGTGGCATGATGCTGCACCTGCTCATATGTACATGTGTGCAGGCCCACCTAATTTACCCTGTGGACAGGGTCATCCCACAGGGTGGTCCTCTCCCACAGATGTTCCTGGCTTCGGCCCAACAGTACTGTGGGGTTCTGTATTATGGCTTCCATAATCAGCTTGCATTGCACTCCTGGTCCTGATGAGTCCTATTGCCCGCAGTGAGGGCAAGTTATTTGCATAATCCATCATTCCTCATTCAGGTCTGTGTAAATGGATGAGATTAGCCATCTTCCATGTGGATGGTGCTGCGGCTTGGTGTGACTACAGTGTGCAATGCAGCTTGGAGCACATGCCTGATTTCATGTAGGACGCAGACAGTGATGATATGACGTTCCATGGATATTTACATTTGTTGACTTTCAGTAGGCAATATGTACCTGCTCACTGGTGATGAGAGGAGGGGTGTGGGTGCAGTACATATCCACCTATACTGATGATGAGCTGGGGGATGTTTGCCCTAACCCTATCTGCATCAGGTTGCCTGTAGCTATGTTGTGTGTGTATGTGATCTGATTGGCTTCCATTACAGGTTGGGTTGGTATGTTGCCTCTGAAATTGCAAACATATGGGAAGATGGCCTTGTGATTGCCCCTGGTGGATGTCTCCAATTTGTACTCATAGCTGGCCTTATAATAATTCACCTGTGACCTTATATGCTTGTTCAGACAATAGCTGACTTGATGTCAGGTTGGCTCCTTTCCCTACTTTGCCCTGTACAGCCACTATAGGGACCAAGTCTGTGGTTTGTATAATGCTGCTGTCCAGCAAAGGGGATTACACTATGTTGGTGGAGGCAGGTATGACAAGTAAAGTATTGCTGAGTCCATACAGCCATGTATGTGTTCAATCTGTTGTTTGTAGTGGGCATGGCCACAAAGTCATAACACAGTTGGACACTTCTCCAATTTAGTCATGATAATCATGCTTACTGTATTAACCATGGCTGTGTCAGGGCAATGCAACAACAGTAGCAGTAGAAATGTCACTCTTTTGGGTGCACAGTAACTAAGATTACACTTGCACAACATGTACAGCTATTTTAACTGATATTTTGCATCCCATGTCTGTTTTCATGAGGTGGACACATACACCTACTCATACTGACATGTGCATAGCTAATACCCCACATACATGTATGTTCTATGTCAGTATGGCACATTAACTTCACACTCTTGCTGTGAAGTTATCCCTCTCAAGCTGTTACAGCAGGACATTTGTAGGATGCCATGCATACATGGGTGCAATGGGACAAAATCATTGGCAGTGTCTCAATATTGCTGTAGCATACTTAAATCATTCAATATCACAGTAGCCATTGCACTGACAGGCATTCCCTGGAGGCTATCCAACAGTCATATGGCAGGAAGTGAAGGGAAAAGCTAGGAGTGTGGTATTCAGGGTAAGAATTGTTAACATTGGCAGTATGAGTGGTATAGGGACCAGGCTAGCTGATATGATGGCCATGGGATGGTTGATATATTGTGTGTGTGCAAAAGACCACATGGAAGGGGATCTTGGCTGGGTGTATAGTAGGCAGGTAATAATTGTACTATCAAGGTGTGGACTTTAGGTGGAAGGAGGTAGGGCTTCTGCTGAAGGAACAGTACACCAAGAGTGTTTTTGGAGTATGACGAAGTGTTTGATAGAGTGATGTTTCTGAAGCTGTAAGCTGATTGTGTAATGGTGACTGTTGTTAGTGCATATGCTATGCAAGTTGGTTGTGTGATGAATGAGAAAGAGAAATGTGACATCAGTTGGATGACATGGTGATGACTGTACCCAAGGGTGACAGACTGGTCATTGCAGCAGATGTCAATGGGCATGTTGGTGAAAGGAACATAGGGGGTGGGGAATTGATGGGTATTTATGGTGTTAAAAGGAGTGGAGACAGTGAGATGGTAGGGGATTTTGCAGAAAGGATGGACATGGCTGTGGTGAATATGCACTATAACATGAGGGAGGAGCATAGGATGACATACAAGAGTGGAGTAAGATGCACACAGGTAGAATATATCCAGTGTAGGGGGGCCAGCTTGAAGGAGACTGGAGACTGTAAAATTGTGACAGGGGAAAGTGTATTTAGGCAGCAGAGAATGTTAGTATGTGAGATGATGTTGGTGATTGAGATGAGGAGTTGTGTGGGGCAGCACCAAGGATCAAATGGTGTGAATTGGAAAAGTGTGCTTGTGAGGAGAAGTTCATTGAAGAGTTGAGACAGGCACTGGGTGGCAGTGACAATCTAACAAATGTCTGGTTAAATACAACAGACCTGGTAAGGGAGACAGCTAGATGGATGCTTGGGGTGACATGTGGATGGAGGAAGCAGTACAAGGACACCTGTTGGTGGACTGAGAAATTATTAGAGTGTATACAGAGACAGAGGTTGGAGAAGAAGGAGTGGGACTGTCAGAGAGATGAGGAAAGTAGGCAGGAGTATGAGGAGATGATATGCATGGCAAAGCGAGAGGTGGCAAAGGCTGAGGATGGGCATATGAAGAGTTCTATGACAGGTTGGACACTAAGGAGGGATGAAGGAATTGTACCGATTGGCTGGACAGATGCACTGAGCTAGGAAAGATGTGCAGCAGACAAGGGTGATAAAGGATGATGAGGTATATGTACTCACAAGCAAGGTGAGTGTGTTGAACACATGGAGGGTGTACTTTGAGAGGTTGATGGATGAAGAGAATGAGACAGTGAAGGTTGGATGTTGTGGGTATGGTGAATCAGAAAGTGCAATGGCTTAACAAGGAAGATGTAAGGATAGCTATGGAGTGAATGAATACTGGCAGGCCTGTTGGTCCACATTACACACCTGTGGAAGCATGGGGTTATTTAGGGGAAATGGCAGTGGTGTGTTAGCCAGACTGTTTACTAATATCCTGGGAAGTGTGAGGTTTCATGAGGAGTGGAGACAAAGTGCTTGGGTACAGTGTTAAAAATGAGGTTGATGTGCAGAGCTGTGATAACTACAGAGGGATAACATTGACCAGTCATAGCATGAAGTTATGGGTAAGAGTAGTGGAAGCTAGGTTACACAGGGAAGTGAGGAGTACTGGTCTGCAGTATGGTCATGCGAGGAAAGGGCACTACCGATGTGATGTTTGCTCTGAGACTGTTACTGGTGGAATACAGGGAAGGTCAGGAGTTGCTCTGTGTCTCTCTGGACTTACAGGAAGCATATGACAAGGTACATAGACAGGAGTTGTGGTATTTTATGATGAAGTCATGAGTGAAAGAGATATATGTGAGAGTAGTACAGGATATGCACAAGGGTGGTGCGACAGCATTGAGGTCTGCATTGTGATTGATGGATGTGTTTAAGGTGGAGGTGGGATGACATCAGGGGTCAGCTGTGAGCCCTTTCTGATATGCAATGGTGATGGACAGGTTGACAGAGAAGATCATATCGGAGTCCTTGATGACTATGTTGTTTTCAGATGACATTGTAATCTGTATTGAGAGTAGGGAACAGCTTTTGAACACCCAGGAGAGGTGGACATATGCTCTAGAGAGGAGAGGAATGAAGGTCAGAAGCATTAGGACAGAATATATGTGTGTGAATGAGACTGAGGATAGCGGAATGTTGAGGATGCATGGGGTTCAGTTGGCAAAGGTGGATGTGTTCAAATGTTTGGGATCAACATTTCAAAGTAATGAGGACTATGGAGGACAGGTGAAGAAGAGGGTACAGGCAGGATGGAGAGGGTGGAGGAGTGTCAGGAGTGATATGTGACAGACGAGTGCCAGTAAACATGATGTGTAAGATCTACAAGAGGGTACTGAGACCACCTATGTTATATGGGTTGGAGACAGTTACATTGACAAAAAGGCATGAGTCAGAGCTTCACATGGCAGAGTTACAGATGTTCTGATTTGCACTGGGTGTGATATGGGTGCCCAGGTTTAGCAATGTGTATATGACAGGCTCAGACCATGTTGGATGGATATGAGACAAAGTTGGAGATTCATCAGTGCATTACATCAGTTTGGACATGTGCTGAGGAGGGGTGCTGAGTATATTGGGAAAAGGATGGTAAAAATGTAGCTGCCAGGTAAGAGGAAGAGAGGAAGAACTCAGATAAGGTTTCTGGATGTGGTGAGAGAGGACATGCAGGTGTTTGGTGTGAGAGAGCAAGATTCAGAGGACAGGCAGAAATGGCAACAGATGATCCACTGTGGCAATCCCAAATGGGAAAAGCCAGAGGACAATGAAGGGGGGATGTTGTAATGTCAGTCTTCACAGATTTGGCAAGGATTTGACAGCCAAAACACAACTCTATGGGTAAATGACTACAAATATGAGGCACACATATGGTCAGTGTGGAGAATACTGGACAGTTGAATGGCATGAGCTCAGTATATAACATGCAGTTCAACACATACATCTGCAGCAGTACTTTACTGTGCTCTGTATAGTTGTCTTATATTTACAAGACAAAATGTGTATCATAGTTATATGCACAGGTAACATCTCGATATGTATAACATCCCAATAGCTGGCCTAGTTACTACAGACAGAGTCACATGCTTTGGCTATCAGTGCTGTTCAGCACTACATCAGTACAGCAAGTCTTGTTAAGACATATGCTTTCAAATTCCTATTTTTCATTATTACAGACCACCTACTGCATTCAATTACATGCTTACTTGTTTCACATACCTTTTTCTTTTTTCTAGATTTTTCAAAGATATAGCCGTTTCTTTCTCACACTACTTCAGCTTTGTACTGATGGACTGTCTATGGCAGAGGTGGTTTGAATAGATGGTAGGTTGTCTTTTGTAGGTAATGTTCATGACCATGAGATGGCCTGAGCACCAAGTGGTGTTCCCCAGTTGATGATTGCATGCAGAGCAGCTGTGTAGTTTTGTAGTTATTGCAATAGCCAATGCCATGGCAAAACTCTCTTATAATCTAGTGCTCCTTGTGGGCATTGGCCATTTCCCTTACCTGTGAGGAAGACATCCTGGAGGTGTGTGAGTTAATACCTCTTAGAACAAGACCTGTGGAGACAAGCCAACTAAATGGTGAAGATTCAAGACATAGGGGCAGAATGTGAGTATTGCTGTTATATGTTTTAAATACTGCTTGTTTAACAGGGTTTGTCTGAGCATGCAACTTCTGCATGGGTTTCAGTCCGACAAAGTTCTGTGTCTGCATAGCTCTCAACTGTAGGGTTATCCACATAATGGTCAGAGGTCTGGCTGTTATGTTTTGTCTGTTCCCCAGACAGGTTTTGTCCTTAGCAAATCAGTAGTATACTCCGGTGATTGCAATCAGTAAATGCTAACATCCATTTGTGTTTCAGACTTTATATTTCTCAGAAAAGACATGTTACAACAAACGCTGTAACACCAGCAAATTTCTCAGTGTATAACAGCAATAATTCAAGTATGGCCATGTTTCTGGGTCTCTGTCCCACATTATGTCAGGCTTTGTACAGATGCCATACAGTAGGAGGTTGATAGTTAGGGTCTAGCATTATTTTGTTCTGTCATTCCAGCTGAGGAGAAAGGGTAGAAAACATGTTGGACTCTATATGTTCAAGAGGTTGGTGAATGGACAATGCTCTTAGATGCCCTTGTAACATATTTTCTGTGGGGGAGGGTAACAAGTGTTTTAAAACTAGGCTGTCAGAACATGTGAGACATAATACTGATGAGAAAGACGACAGTTCCATAGCTGTACATTTTCATAATTCTCACCATGGGGGTAGTAGTCATGAAAGAACATTTGTTATGTACAGAATCAGTTTAAATTCTTAAATGTGATACATTATCCCCTAGGGGTTAAATGAGTAGTGTAATTGGAGGCTGTGTATATACATGTAATTAATTAAGTGTAGTGGGTTACAAGGTACTGCTTTGGAAAAAGTCTGTTTCTCAGTTTGATCAAACAGTCATAAAAGAACAATTGTTATGCACAGAATCAATGTATGTTTTTAAATGTGATACTTTATCCCCTAGGGGGTTGAATGAGGCGTGTATTTGGAGGTCGTGTATCTAAATGGACTTAAATGTTAATTGCATCTTCTAATTAAGGCAATTATTTCTTGTAATGTGTTATTCCTTGAAGGCTTTGGCAAAGACATCAGAGTAAAATGAACTTGTGTGAATTACTGCCTGTTTGTATTTTTGTTTATTATCTTCACCTCATTGATCTGCGGTGGTGGAGCTGCAGTAGCATTGCCACCTCACAGTAAGATGTTGTCCTGTTCGATTCCCAGCTAGAGCGTCTTCTGTGTGGAGACATGCGTGAATGGGCGTACCTTCGTTGAAGGTTGTGCATCAGGGCTGGCAACTCGGCACGTAAAAATCTTCTGCCAATTATTAGTAGACCTGAGTTCCGCTGTGGTGACCCCTAACTGGGAAAAGCCGAAAACCTCAACAACATCTTCACTCATTGTAGTTGATTTGCTAAGAAGTCACTGTATATGGCTGGCCATTGTGTATGGCCTATCATGATTTTGTAGCTGCATACTGTTCACTTATTATTTGGACTGGGGGGACAGATGTGAGAGTCATGGGTCCCTTTGCATCCAACAGTGCATTTTGTATCAATACCATATGTTTGTATGGGCATTTAGGGTAATTTCTGCATACATATATATATATATATATATATATATATATATATATATATATATATATATATATAAGAATTCACTTTAGAAGCATGAAATACTGAAATATCGAAATTCAGTATTTTGAGCCCATAAAGTGGAATCCTGAAAAGAGCGAAAGCTCAGAAGCCCGAATTTCAAAACCTCGAATACCGGAGGTTTCGAATTTCCTGCTTCTCAGGTTCCGCTGTGGTTACGGATTCAAGTAAGTGTGTGTGCGTGTGTGTTTGTGTCTGTGTATGTAGTGCGACCTCGCAGTTAGCATATTTAAGTAGGGGGTGTGGGGTTGCAGCTCCCCACATGGGGGTGCAGGGGGGCATGCCCCCCTTCTTTTATGTAGTAGAGAGCTTATGTTTGTATGTAGGGAGGATGGTGTGTGTGTGTGTGTGTGTGTGTGTGTGTGTGTGTGTGTGTGTGTGTGTGTGTGAGTGTGTGTGTGTGTGTGTGTGCAGTAGTAGCGTGAAATTCAAAATCTCCGGTGTGCGAGATTTTAAATTTTGCGCTTCTGAGTTTTCTATGTTTCAAAAATTTGACTTTATAGCTTCAAAATACGGAATTTCAACATTTCAGTATTTCGAGGATATAAAGTTAATCCATATATATATATATATATATATATATATATATATATATATATATATATATATGGATCTAGGACTTTTGATCAAAAGATCAAATGCCCGAATCCATTATGTCTGGGCATACTTACGCGAAAGCGCTTTTCACCAAAGAAGCACTTTTGGGTAAGTATGCCTATTGCAGAGGTCGTACTACGGTGCGGATATGGGAAAATTCCCTTTTCCCCACTGTAGTGTGATCTCGAAGGGAGAATATTAAAGTAGGAGGGGTGTATGGGGTGCAGGGGGGCAAGCCTCCCTGCAAAAATGTTAATTTAATGTTTTTTTTGTGTAACACACTTTAATGAAAGCACTTTCATTAAAGTGTATTCAGTGGGAATGGATTCGGACTTTTGATCTTTTGATAAAAAGTCCTAAATCCATATACATATAAATAAATATATATATATATATATATATATATATATATATATATATATATATATACACACACACACACACACACACACACACACACACACACACACACACACACACACACACACACACACACACACACACACACACACACTAGTATTTCTTGGCAATATATCTATATATTGTTTTATATATATATATATATATATATATATATATATATATATATATATATATCCACACGTATCTATCTATCCCTCTATATATTTGTAGGTAATCATTCCTCATTGCACTGTGTGTTTTTCCTATTGTAAACTGACTGTACTGCATGATATGTTGTAAAAAACATCGTAACATCTCACAGCTAAGATGGGCTAGTGGTAAATTGCTGTGACTATGGTGTATAGCATCCCGCTTTCAAGATTGAGCACAGCTGATTATTTTGTTCCAGGGCTGCTGGATACAGAGTGATTAAGGCACTTTAAGCAGTTGTAAGTGGGTTTGCGTTGTGCTAAGTGGTGCTAAAACATGGTTAAACATAGGCACTTAAACTGTATAGCGTTCGTTTACCGACGCTTACCAGTGCACAAGAATGCTTAGCAGAGCTATTTACTGGTTATCATTCATATTTAAGCAATGTGTAATCCTACTGAGCATAACTCAGCCCTGTAACCATTGCTCAGATTCCAGTCTCATAAAATAGCAGAGTAATGACATCATGTAATAAGTTTAATGTCCTGTACATAACATGCTTTTATGTGCTCTCATTACACTAGCAAGGGGTGTGACTGTACTGTACAGGACACTTGGGTATACATGGGTAGTGTCACATTTTTTTTATTTATTATTTTTTATACATGGGTAGTATCACATGTTATATGCACATACACTTGCATGCTACACCAGCTACAGTACACTGGTTGACGAATATGATCTCACACATTTTGCATTATGAAATTAGTACTGTTGACACTGCCTTTCCATGTAAAATTAGCTTGCCTATTGTAGTACTCCAACCATGCACTTCTGCATGCAGTGCTAGGACTCTGAGTACTACGCTATCTTGTTCTTGGTGCTTCAGCTGTATGTTTTTATGTATCTCCTATTGGATATTAATATGATATTATTATATTAACTGTAGAGTACTATGTTTTTTGCCCATGTCATTGAGGACTGCTCTCGTGTATTAATGCCATACAGACTTCTATCCTTCAGGACATTCATCCTAATGTATAACAACTTTGCTGTCCTCTGTGCAGATGCGCAGATGTCAGGTATTGCTAAGGCCATACAACTATGTAGGTGCCCACACAGTTTTGTGCTGTGGGCCTGGGCACTGCTGCTAGCTCCAACAAATGGGACGTCCTTCATGTGGGCATTGGCCCTATTACTTGCCTGTGTGAGGGACATTACAAAGGTGGTGGGCTACAGATTAAAAGACAGTATGTAGGAATACTTCACAGGACAGGACATCTGAAGACAGCACAACAACATGGGGACATATCTCCAGAATTGTGAACAGATTCTATGTCATCATCAGTGCTGTTACACATATGGTGGTTTGATAGGTTGACTGGGTTTGTGTAGACATGCATTTAGTGGCTGACTTCAGGTCTGACAGTGATATGTCTCTGACATCCCTGCTGTTCACAGACTAGCCACTTGTTTGCCTGTTATGTTTTGTCTGTTCCCCAGAAAGTTGTTGTTCTTGGAAAATCAGTCAGGGACTCTTGGGGGAATGCAGTCAGTAAATACTAAACTCCATTGGTATTACAACCTTCATATTCCTCATAAAGGATATGTTACAACAAACCCAGTAACATCAGCAACTGTCTAAGTTTCTGACACCAGTATGTCCAATCTACGCTTGTGTTTGTGCCTCTGTCCCCAAATGATGTCAGGCTTTGTCCAAATATCATGATCTATGAGGCTTAGACGTATTTAGTAGCATTATTTCTTGCCTGCATTCGTCCTGCCATTCCAGTGTTGTAGTAGACCCACAGACATGTTACAGGGAAGAGGCCATAGATCAGTCCTGAGCCTGTACATTCTGAGATGAATTGTACATTTGAGAGGTCTGTGCATGTCTGGCCATTGTTGACAGACTGTCGGGATTGTGTATACATGTCATGTGTACATATTATTTTGGCTGTGTATGGAGGGGGATAGATCTAAGTGTTATGGCTCCTTTTTTATCTGATGTACATGCTGCTCCAGTGTCTGCTGGACTATTGACTGTATGCCATTGTAGCAGCAGACTGAGACATGTCCTGTACCATGGTCAGGATTTGGACTACACTGAGCATTGGACCACTATATGTAGGGGTAGTGTGTGACTGGAAAACTATTATGTATTTCTTCACACAGTGTGTATACACTACTGTTCACCTGACCTACTGGTATGTGACTGTGACTGTGATAGAATTGGTTGTGGACATGCACTTTCACACTGGTGTCTGATTTTTTTTGTGCTGTAGCATCCTTGTAGTGCCTGACATCCCAAAGGGGGATGACAACACATTTACTGACATTGAGCTTAAGGCCTTGGCTTTGACACCAGTCATTCATCTCAGTGAGGCCTTTCTGTAGGATGTCGACATCACTTAGGTAGTTAATAGCTCCCAACTTGCAATAATCTGAAAACATTGTCAGCCAGAGTCCCTTCATGCTGGCATGGACTTCAGAGAAGTTGATACCAAATAGGAGATGTTCCAGGACCAAACCCTGTGGAACTCCACACATGACTGGCCAGCAGTCTGACTTGGGCTCAGCTACTTTCACACTGTGGGTTCTATCTGTGAGACAGTTTGCAACCAATCTACTGTGATAGGGGTTGATGCATAGCTTAGGGAGTTTATCCATGAACCCTGAGTGGGGAATGTTATCAAAGGGCTTGGCCAGATTGAGGTAGGCTGTATGAACCACCTTGCCTTCATCCACAGGTCTGGTGACTGACTCAAAGAAGTCATCCAGGTTGATTGAACAGGCATGATTTACCCTTCACAAAAGCAAACTGTGTGGGATCCTGTGTCTGGAGATTCCCATATCCCTGTTTCTTAGGTCCATGATGACATGTTTCATAGCTTTGCATGACAGCCTTGTCAGGCAAATGGGGTGATACTTCCCAGGGTCTACAACCACTCCTCCTGTCTGGAAGGGATAACTGTAGCAGTGCACCAGATAGTAGGGACAAAGCCTCAGGTGAGGGTGTGATTGAACAGAGCACACATGTTAGGTGCCAGTTCACTCTATAGTTCATGCAGAAGACAGCCAGGGATATTGCCAGGTCCAATAGAATCTCTATTCTTGGCCTTGGATAGTGGTGTGTTTACCAAAGCAGCAGTACTACTGGTTGCCTGGCAGTGTACTGGTATTGTGATTGGTCCTTTGGGGGTGGGGAGAGGGGTAAAGTTGCCACTGAATCTGTGTACAAGTATATTGGCAATATCTGTTGCCTCAGTATAGGAGTTAACATTGAGCAGTAGCTCAGAGCACATGTTGGTATTGCCGTGGAGATTCTTTACATAACTATAGGAGGCTTTGTGGATGTCTTTACTGTGTGCTGCAACTCTGTTTTCACAGCTAGCTTTAGAGTATTTCATGAGGAATCTCATCTTTTTTTGAGGCTGATAAGGGGGTTTTCTAGTCTTGTGACTTCACCTTATTCCATATCAGTTTCCTCCTTGTGTTGTTGAGTTGTTTGGACAGGGGACCACCAGACTGGCTTCCCTTTTCTGGAGTGGAGCATCTTGTTTCTATTGGGCATGGTGGAATCCATGCATTTGTGTACGTGTTTGTACTGCATTGGTATGTGTTTGGAGGTCATGCAACTAGTCTCCATTTGCATGGGTGGCGTGAAGTTAGCCACCTCTGAACTTTGGAGGCCAAGGTTGAATTTGGAAAGGTTTTTCATGGTGGTTACCTTTGCAGGGGGGTGGGAGGGATGTGGATTTCTAAGGTGATAACATTGTGGTCAGATTTAACCAATGTGGAGGTGACTACTGGTGTACCGCAACAGTCACCCATGTTAGTACTGACTAGGTCAATGATGTTGCTACCTGTAGTGGCTGTAGAAACAAACTCGTACAGTCCATTGGAATGGATTCATTCCTGGCAACATTGTACAAGTGCATTGATACATGGGTAGCTTTCACAGTTAATGGAGGGGTAGTTGAGGTCAACCAGTATGATAGTGTTAGGGTGGACAGTAGTATTCTCCAGGGCACTTAGGAACATGGAGTTTGACTCTTGGGACATGGTTGGGGACCTCTAGCAGGCTATGACTTGAATTTCAGTCTTACCCTATGTTAGCTACACCTGCAGTATCTGTTATGCATTATGTTGGGCTACCATTGTGGACATGTGCACATCCTTTGTGAATAAGGAGTGCTTCGAGTGAGTGCCTTTTGAGATTTAGACTTCTGGTGTTGAGCAGCATGACCCTCAGATTGCATTTTTTGCAGCTGTTATATATTTATGCATATATATATATATATATATATATATATGTGTGTGTGTGTGTGTGTGTGTGTGTGTGTGTGTGTGTATTTGTATTTATATACTTTTATATATATATATATATATATATATATATATATATATATATATATATATGTATCTATGTATATATCTTACATGTATATCTCTATAGATATAGTTTGTGTCTATATTTGTCCACATATTTGCATCACCACACATAAATACATGTATATATAGAAAACTTGACTGACTCTACAGAATCTTTTCCCAACTGCTGAATGAGTCTACTGACTGATATGTTTGGCAAAGCATCAGGACTTGTGTAGAGCTCACATGATTTAGTGGTACATTGCTCTGACTATGGTGTATAGGGCCCTGGGTTCAAGACTTGCCAGAACAGCTGCTGCTGGAGACAGAGGGGATAAGGGCGATATTTCAAAGATGGCCCCTTGACCATCTGATGTGCAACTCCAATACATATATATGTAAACATATATATGTATATAGGTTCATAGGTTCATAGATTGATGCTAGGCTATCTGCCCTAGGGCATTTATAAGCCTAGCCAGAGTGTGTTTGGCTTTCGCCACCCTTTTAGGTTAGTTGACTGTGCCTCTGTATAGTAGGTCACAGAAGATAACCCTGTTAAGGTTAGTTTACTGTGCCTTTGTCTAGTAGGGACACAGAAGAGATCCCAGGGGTAAACCTACGATCTCCCATCCACTCGTCAAGATTTCTCTTGAAGAGGGTCATTGAGGGGCGCTGCCTAACATGTTTTGGGATTTTGTTCCAGAGTGAGGGGAGCCTCCCTCTGGGATATGAATCTGTCCCTCCAGCATGTCCTATTTATTTCTGTGCTGAGGTTTATGTCCCTGGAGCATGTAGCTCTAAGGGATTTGGATTTCCTGAGGTGGAGCATGTCCATTAATTCTGGGTTGGACATGGCTTTATACATCAGGCACAGATCGCCTCTGAGTAGGCAGTAAGTAACTGAGTAGAGCTGGAGTTTCTTTAGCCTAACTGCGTAGGGCATCTGTTTGAGTCCCTTGATCCTCTTGGTGAGGTACTTTTGGGGTCTTTCCAGTTGCTGCAGGTGTCGGGTAAGGTACATCCCAAATGGGGCATTGTATTCAATTATGGGCCTGATGAGTGATGAGTAGAGGGGCACAATGACCTCTCTTGATCTAGATGTGAACCCTTTCATGATAAGGTGGGCTATATAGAAGGTCTTTCTAACCACTTTGGCAACGTGATTGTCAAAGGAGAGATTGCTATCTACTTGGGTCCCCAAATCCCTAAGTACTTCTTCCGTACTTAATGGATTACCACCTATGTGGTAATTTGTGGACACTTTGTTTTTCCCAAAGGGGATGACTATGCACTATTTGGCATTTAGCTTTAGGCCATGGCTCTGGCACCAGTTATCCATCTCTGTGAGAACCTTTTGGAGGATGCTTGTGTCAGTTGGCGAGTCGATTATGGCACCCAGTTTGCAGTCATCTGTGAACTTCGTCAGCCATAGTCCTCCCATGTTAGCCTGTACCTCAGAGAAATATATACTGAACAAGAGAGGTCCCAGGACTGAGCCTTGTGGGACACCACTCATAACTGGTTTAGAGTCTGACATGGCACCTGCAATTCTGACCATGTGGGTTATATCCCTGAACCAGTTTGCAACCCATCTTGTGACATAGGGTTGATATTTAAGCTGGTGAGCTTATTTATGATGCCCGAGTGGGGTATTGTGTTGAAGGCTTTTGCAAGGTCCAGGTAGGCTGTGTGGACTACCTTCCCTTCATCTATGGCCTTGGTGACTGTTTCAAAGAAGTCAACCAGGTTCAAGAGGCAAGATCTGCCCTTAACAAAGCCGAATTGGGTAGGATCCAGTGTTTGGAGGTTCCCAATGTCTTTGTTTATGAGTTCCATGATGATACACTCCATAGCTTTGCAGACCAGGCTAGTCAGGCTTATAGGGCGATAGTTTCCGGGGTCCGTTGTTGCACCACCTTTGTGGAGTGGGACCACTGTTGCTGTACACCATTCCTTAGGTACATATCCTGTAGTAAGGCTGAGACTGAACAGTGACTTTATGTGAGGGTTCAGTTCTTCTTGGAGCTCGTGTAAGACACAGCCCGGGACACCGTCCGGTCCCATTGATGCTGTGTTTTTTGCTTTGAAGAGGGCATCTCTCACCTGTGCATCTGTGATGTCAGGGAGGCTACACTCTGTTGGGATAGACATTTGCTCTTTTGGGGGGGAAGGGGGAGTTTGCACTGAACCTGTCTGCCAGGATGTTGGCAATGTCTGTGGGTTCAGTGTATTTTTTGTCATTTTGCACTAACTCAGAGCATATCTGGGAGTTGCCACCCAGGTTCCTAATAACTAAAGAAGGCCTTGTGATTATCTTTAGTGTCTTGTGCAATTTTTCTTTCAAAGCTGGCCTTAGATGATTTTATGAGGGATCATAGTTTCTTGCTAGTACTGATCAGAGATGCCTTCCCTTTTTGGGATTTTGCTCTATCATGTAGTAGCTTCCTCCTTCTGTTGTATAACTTATTTATGGCTGGGGTCCACCAGACAGGTCTCCTGCCTTTGGAGGAGTGAGTCTTGGTTTTATTTGGGATTGCACAATCCATGCATTCCTGTAGGTGCCCATAGAATGCATTTGTAAAGGATTCTGCAGTTTGGGCCGTATTTTCCACTGGCCCAGGGGCTTTGAAGGATTCCACCTCAGTTTTGAGAAGTGTGAGGTTTGCTTTTGAGAAGTTCTTCACCATGGATTCCTTGGCTGGGGGTGGGGACGGGATATGGATGTCCAGTGAGATTAATTTATGGTCAGATCTTACCAATGAGGGATATACCTCTGGTATGGACATAGGGTCCCCATGTTGGTGATGATCAGGTCCAATATGTTTTCCCCTCTTGTGTGAGTGGTGACCAGTTGTTCCATAGCATTTGAGTTTATAACTTCTAGGAACCATTGGGCGAGGGTGTTGGGGCTTGAGTAGTGCTCCCAGTCTATGTTTCGGTAGTTGAAGTCACCCAATATATGTAAATATATATATATATATATATATATATATATATATATGTATATGTGTATATATCTATATTTATATATATATATATATATATATATATATATATATATATATATATATATATATATATATATATATATATATATTTATATATATATATATATATATATATATATATATATATATATATATATATATATATATATTTATGTACATAGATATATCTGTATGTATTTATTTACTTTTCTATCTATACATGTATTTCTATATGTATATATTTCATATGTATATCCCTACATATGTTATGTATTTATTTGTCCATATGTATATGCATCTCCATACACATATACATGTGTGTGTGTGTGTGTGTGTGTGTGTGTGTGTGTATGCATGTATATATATATATATATATATATATATATATATATATATATATATATATATATATACATTTCTATAAACAAAACTTGACTAATTCTACAGAATCTTTTCCCTACTGTTGAATGACTCAACTGAATGATATGTTTGAAAGACGTCACACATATTTACAGTTCAGATGGCTTAGTGGTAGATGGCTATGGCTATGGTGTTTAAGGTCCAGGGTTCAAAACTTGCAAAGGCTGATTATTTTTTTTTGCTGCGCAGAACAAAGGCTGTTGGATACAGAGTGATTAAGGCACTTTTAAGCAGTTGTAAGTGGGTTTGTGTGGATTTGAGCAGAACTAAGCAAAGCTAAGTAACGCTTATGTCCACTTACATCAGCTTACCGGGCCACAAACACTTATTTCAAATCAAATTGAAAAAATCTTTTTATATTTCCATATGGCATTTTCCCAGCCCTAAACTACCATAAGTGAGGCATTTGACTTACAAATATCATTGTAATTCATAAAATTCATAAAAAATAATTTGCAACTACTTCCACACATAACATATATTAGTCAGAGCTGGGATTTGAACCGTACATGGCTTGCAGCTAAACCAGTGCTCTGACCATTACTCTACCTCAGCAGCAAAAAGTTCTCCTTTAGAATTCTATTTGACTCTCAAACAGTATTTAAGCTGGGCTGAGCAAAACACCATGGCACACAAATTGTAAAAAAAAAAAAAGAAAAAGAAATATTAAATTATTACATATATTTATCAGCAGTTTCCAGGCATGTGGGACAGGGATCTGGCCATTCCAGGTACAGTCATGTACTCTGTGGGCTACTTCTTAGGGATTGTGTGCTTTTTATTTTTTTTCTTATTTCAGTCTCCACAGACACTGACATGCTAGTTTTACATTTCAGTTTCCACGGACACTGAAATAATGCATAATATTAGAGCCAGACTCTAATATTATGCTACGTCCTTGTTTGAAAGTGCTGTAAGGCACTTTCTGAGTGCAGGGGGCATGTTTAAGTGGCCATGCAGGACTTATACATGCCTCCAGCACTCGTACATGGATCGTGTAGGTGTAGGAATACAGCAGCATGCCCTCATTATTCTTGCAAGGACTGTTCATGAATCCCGGGGATAAAGTTAATCTTCCCTGGAACAGTAGAAAAGCCAGGATAAGCTGGAATAATATTATACTGCATTGTTCTCAGGGGGATCTAGCCCTCCCTCATCTGGAAATTATTAGCAATATTGCTAGGCTCAACATTTGTTTTGATATATCAGAGGGACAGACTACTTACATTTAGAGTAAATTTAAAAAATATCAATTGGGGATTGGACATGTCCTATGTAAAACTAAGAGCAAGGACATGTCTGCATAAAAGATCAACTAAGAATATTGTAATGGAGTTTCTTGTGTTGAGATACTGGGTGATAAGGAGATAAATACAATTAACTGGTTTAAGGAATTATTCCCAGTTCACTAGGATGAAAGCTAGGGACTGACTCAATATGGAACTGTCTGTAAGTTGAGCAGATTTACATATTTACATTTCTGGAAAATTTAGGTCATAGGATTAGATGATGACTTGGGATGACTTTCAAAGAACATTTAAGGCAACACATGAGGATGCTGACCTATATAATCTCCTAATGGGAAGATTTAGTGCCAAAGAAATGGTTTCTTCTCCAAAGATGGCCTGGCTAATCTGGATACAATGGTGGACCAACTCCAAAGGGAACTTCAAAGGGAGCCAATGAAATGTTTCAGATATTTATGAGATATTAATAGGTCTAGACCTCAATTCACTAATACATTTAGAAATACATAAAAGATAGAACTTGGCATCCAAATGCCTATGGAAACATGGAGGAAGATACTTCTCACCCACCCCCGATACCTCAAAATCTAGATGTTATCACCTCTTTGGTTGGTAACGTCTGTTCAAATGTTTTGGACTCTCTCCATACTCTCCCAGATATTCCCAGCATCTCTCTCCCCACTTGCAAAAAATGTGACACAAGGGAGTTGGGGGACTGGAAATATACTTTCTGAGATTTCTCATCTCACTTTCTTCTAATGGGGGAACTGTGATGGAATATGGCCAAACAGTTTCAGTTTTGCCTTTTTTATTTTTAACAGGCTATGCCTCACTAGTGGGACTGGAAATTCATTAGAAAAGAATTACTGAATACTTTATTGTTGTGGGAAAAGGGCTTATCACTAGGTCAAGGAAGAAAAAGGGTTCTCTTGAGATTAGCAATCACAGGATATTAATGAAAGAGTTGCATGGGGTGAAAGTGGCATGCTAGATTTGAATGCTAGGAAGAAAATAGCCCAAAGGCAGCTTCCTGGAAACAATATATATATAATTAGCAAACCATGTCAGAGAGGTTGCAGACTGAATTAGCACTAAACAACTTTGATCAAACAAAGGCAAAGAACTGAACTCTTGTGCAGTGAATATCTTATGCATCTCCACAACCTGAACAGTTTGACTTGTGCTTTAAGCAGCTTAAGTGTTCTTCCATTATGGTAATCATGTCTGTGATGCTTTTTCACTAGTATGTTGCACCTAACAGAATTAGCAGTATTAAATGATACATCCCAAGGTTTAAGGTTTGTGTATGGCACAAGCAGCATGTGTCATCTGCAGGATCCTAGATATTGGGTCAAAGATTACCACTGTGAGAAGAAATTAAGTTAATTACACATTTGTTTATGCACTACTGTATTGAATAATGTTATCTGAATGTACTGATGCTCACTGTCCAACTGTCTTGACACAACAGTG
Organism: Protopterus annectens; assembly: GCF_019279795.1. NCBI lineage: Eukaryota > Metazoa > Chordata > Ceratodontiformes > Protopteridae > Protopterus > Protopterus annectens. Next base: position 1,700,983,011 of record NC_056725.1, on the reverse strand, counting down.
ATGGATTCATGTGTGAAGTTCACCAGTATGTTTTGTAACCTTTTATAGTGACAGCAGATTAGATTGGTGGTAGTATGAAAGCATCCCAATCAATCAGTTCTGGAGTTTGCAGGCTTTTGAGGCCGTGAACTATTCTTTGTTTTCCAAATATGTTTCTGTCAAATGACTTGGGATGTTTCAAGTAAAATCATGTTGTGGTCCAGTATATGACCCAGTAAATTTACATGTGGAATTACACTGTCAATAGTAATAAATGTAGAGGCACAGTTAATGTTTCCATTAATGTGATAATGTCAGATAAGCTGTACTGAAACTTCTTACCCTGTAGCAACAGCTAGGACTTTGAAGTACTGACTAACTGCCAGATACCAGTTAACCAGGAATGCAGTTTGCTGAATATCTTTAGGGTTAATTTAGTATATGTCTTAAAGTGTAGCCTAATTGTTAAGTATTTCACAGTTATTTATCACATACACATCAGGTGTGTATGTTTAAGATATAAGCATTAATGTTTTGTTGACCCTGATGAGAAATTACTACTCCCTTTTAGTGTGTTACAAATCTCAAAATACTGGTTATACATTGCCATGGAACACTGGTATATTTATTCCTTATTACCCTATTAGAGTTTTGACATGATTTACAATTTTATTAACATTTGGGCTTTTACAACATTTTTTAATCATCATCATCATCAGCCCCTTTTTCCCATTTTTCTACATGGGTCATAGCATTGTGTTAACTGTTGCCATCTCTCTCAATCCAATGCCACACTCCTGCCTTCTTCTACACTCATGCCTAATTGTCACAGATCTTCTTTCACACAATTAAACCCCCTGTTTACTGGATGGCCTCATTTCCTCTTCTCTTTTTCCTGTCTGTTCCGAATCTTCTTCACCAAATTGTCTTCTGCTTTTATGCATGTGTCTGAAACACCACAATATATTCATGTTCATCTTTTCTGAAATTGGAGCTACTTTGGCTTCTGTTCTTATGTCCTCATTTCTTCGTCTGTCCCACAGAGTGCATCCTACCACCTATCTCAGGCACTTCATTTTCATCACTTCTAGCTTCCTCATCTGCTCTGAATTTACTGCTCAAGTTTCTGTACCATTCGCACCACTGGCTTGTGCACCTTACTTTTCAGCTTCTCTGGTATTCTTCTGTCATAGACTACACCTGAGATTCTGTGCCAGTTGGCTGCAGCCCTCCTGATCCTAGCTTTGGCCTCTTCATTCATACTTCCATTCTCCTCAACTACCACTTGAAGCTATTTACCTGTTCCATTATCTTCCATTCTATCTCAATTCTCAACTTTTTCTGATTTCCCCAGTTTGCTGCCATTACCACTGTTTCAGTTTTGTATTCCATTCTCCTATCTTTTGCTGAACGTCTTGATCAGTGTCTGCCTGTAATGCCACATCATCTGCATACAGCAGCTTTGTTGATCTGTCCCCTCCAGCCTTTGCCAATGTAATTGATCACCAGTATGAACAGCAGTGGGCTCACACCCACTCCCACTCCCACTCCCACTCCCACTGAGAACCCCACTCTGAGGCCAAACACTGTTCATACTTGAGTCATTGGGTCCTCCTCATCTCTATCCTCATCTCTAGCTTCTTCTCTACTATCTATCTCACTGCAAATATCAGGTCAGCATCCTGATCAGAATCTGAACTGCTCATCTCCCCATCTTACTTTCTACTAATCTGCATGTCCATGTTATCAGTGTCTCCTCTCTCCAGCAATGTGACAGGAGTTTGATGCCGCTGTACTGCCCACAGTTGTGGCTGTCCCTTTTGTTCTTGTTGGGATATCCCTATTCTCTAGTCATCTGGGATAAGCTTCCCCTATCTCATCCAGCATCTTTATCATATCTGCTGTAACCTCATCTGTTTTTCTGACTTCATTTCCCTTAGTGCTATCCTTACTTTCTAGCCTGGGCTCCTCTTCTTCTCTCATTGTAGGGTTGTGGCTTCTGTGGGGTTTATCTTTCTGTCTTACATAGTTTATTTGTGCCATTTACTAAGTCACTTTCCAGAAGCTGATAGAGTGCATCTGATGCCTTTGCCTTTGTTTTGTTATCCAACCAGTATTCTTTCCTAGCCTGGTCAGTCTTTTCTGTCTCCCACTTTTTCCTGGACTTTCTGCCTATTTTGAGGCACTGCATTCTTCAACTCCACCTCTTTCCTCCTTTACCCCTTTTCCCATTCTTCTTCAACTCCACCCTGAGTAATTCCTTGAATGGCTGTGCTTACTAGGAGGAGTTGCATGTTAGCCACCCTTGTATGTGGCAGTCTTGTATGTGAAGTCTAGAATATAGCTTCTCTTTATTCCTGTGGACACAAGTCTTCATTCTGTCCTGATACAGGTCCTGCAACTATCCACATGCACTCTTCCCATGGGTGGGCAACATTAACATCAACAGGGGGACCATACACCCAGGCACCTTATCGCCATTTTGGCAGCATTAGTCACACATTCATAACATTTTACACCATCAAATGGTTAACCCTATCATGACACCTAGTCTGTGGCCCACATTCTCCTAGCTTGATGATACTGAGTACCACATTATATACTCAACTAAATTGGTCTGTACAACTCTTCCCTCTATAGGGCATCCAAATAGGCATTGGTCAGAGGTCAGGATCAAACCCTGCACCCCATGCATGGTTGGCAAAGACCTTAACCATTATACCAATAATGGTCTCCCTTTTAGTGTGGTACAAATCTTAGAAATATTGGTTATACTTTGCCCTGGAAGACTGGTGTAAGTCCTTTCTGCCCTATTAGAGTTCTGGCCTGATTTGCAGGACCTACTATATAAAGCAGGACAACAGGAATTTTTTTTAATATTGCATGTGATTTTGAACAGAAACACTTGCTCCTGATTATTTGCTTCACTAGCAGTCCTAAGAAGAAAGATTGTTTGCTTTTCTTTTCTTTATTTTATATTTGAGCTTGACAATCCTTTAATTCACTTTTATATCCTCACATTCTTATATTTCATTTCCAGTGCATTCTTTAAAATAAATACTTGCATATATAGCGATTTTTAATTTATAAGCACTAACTTATAATTAACCACTACTATAACTAAATAAAATTGCTATAAACAATTAACTAAAAAGTGTATCTTTTCTGTCAAATACCCAATATCACATTTACGGTATGCAAAGTTTATTCTTTTACTTTTTATATTTAATAAATATGTTTTAGCAATGTATTACTTTCATATTTTTCTATTAATGATGAGAATTCTGGTCAGAACTTGAAGTTCAAAGCATCTAATTTTGTTTTTATTATAACAATTTCTTATCATATAATTTATTTCATCAATCTGTAGTATGATCAGTAAAATCACAGACAAAGGGACCCATGAATTCCAGAAGCTTCAGACACTTCCACAGACATCTTAGTGCTTACCTTAAATTTTATGAAATTTGAAGGCTCCCCTCCCCATGACAGCCCCAGTCATACCTCTCAACCTCTTAGAGCAAGAAATCTGGACAAAACTATAAATAATGGGGGACAAAGGCCCAAAAATAGGGACAATTTTTAAATATTGCTCTTACAAACTTAGGAAGTAGGTACATAACTGGTTTTGAATTAACATGGATTTTCTGGGGGTATGAAGTCTGAAACTCAAATTTCTGTCATTATTTTCTGAATTAAACCTTCAATGATTTACCAGTGATTTGCTAGAAAACCACAATTTTATGAAAAAATGGACCAAAAATATCAGGCAAAAATCTGGACATTCTGTGAAAATTTGTACAGTTGAGAAGTATAAACCCATAATAAAAGCTGCTGCTTATTCTGACAGTTTTTCTCATATATAAACCTCTCAAGTGAAGCTTCTGTCCTCATATCCAAAATAAACACTTTCTATAGAATATCAACACCAACTCTACAGCAAAAGAAAAAATAAAGTTGTGGCCAGAAAAAAATATGTCCAAATCCCCTCACTCTGAAAGTGACCACAGAAGACTAACTAAAGAATTAAGGCTAAAAATCAAAACATGTAATGTGAGATGAATATTGATATCTCCTCTAAAAATTACCACTGAAGCATTTTAGCTATGTTAGGAAACTTAGAAACAAGGCTCAGCATGGCACTTCACTGATCTGATATCAAATGGCAACACTCAGTCTGACCCATGAGATATTACCAATATAATAGTAAACAAATTCAGATGAAATGTTTCCCCTGTATTCCCCTCCTTGCCTCTCCTGATACCATCAAATCAGCAGAACATCCCCTAAAAGTACCACAGAACAAATATTAGAGACTTTCTTGAAGAGCAAAACACTAACCCTGTGGGACCAGACAATGTACCTTATTTGGTAGCATGAAAAATGTCCTCACTGACCATCTCATAAAGATAGTTAACTTCATCTTTGCATCTAGTCATCTGGTCATGTGCCAGAAGCCAGCAGCTGTGGCACCTCTCCACGAGGGTGACTCAGTCACTGACCCAGGGAACTGTGGACTTATTAGACTTACCAGCCTCATACATAAAGTAATAGAATGCATGACCATGAAACTCATAAAAAGGAAATTAGCAACTTACAATCCCTTGACCTGTCTACTTAACCTGGATGACATATTTAAAAAACTTACAGAAGTACTTGTGAAGGTAAAGCAGTACACACAACATACATGGACTTGGTGAAATCCACCACACATCCCACTTTGTGGTATCACTGTTAAACTGATCCAATTGAAAGTAGACTCCTATGTAGCTACTTGGATTGCAAACTGTCTAACAGATATAAAGCACTCTATTAAGGTAGGTGGTACACTCTACCCAAAAGAAAAGTTGCCAGTGGCATCCCTTAGGTGTCCAAACTGGGAGTATTACTCTTCAGCACAGTCTATAGCTTGCTGCCATCAAGACTCACATCAATGGTCTATGGCTCAACAAGTTTGGTGATGACAGCAGGCTTGGAACTGTTGTCAGAGCTTCAGGTAGTCATTTCCTTGAAGAGGGTCATACACATACAAATTCCCAGTGTCCTAGCCATAGACTGTAACTCAGTGCAAAAATTGCACCATTGTGAATTTCAGAAAACAAGAATATCCTACAACTGTCTCATAAATGATACCACCCAAAGGTGGTTTGTTTAACATTGATAGCAACCATATTCAGTATTCAGAAAATCCTTTCTCAATACTGGGAAACCCCTTTTTTAAAAATTCTAGAGTAAAATGCTACACTGTAATGGACATAGGGAAATGGCAGGTCTGCTGAGGGATCTTTATTTGTGTTGTATGTAATAAATATTTATGAAGATCTTAGTGCCCCCCCCCCCCACCTGAGCTAGGACTTTGTGACCTATAATACTTAGAAAGTCACATTGATGATTATAGCTGACTTTTACATGCCAAACACACATGCATAGCTCCTGGAGTAAAACTTAAATTATAACCATTCATTTGCTGGGCTTTCCCATTGCTGCTCTCAACCCTCTCCTCCAACCACCCAGCACTACAACCTGTGAGAGATGCATTTATCTTGTCAAACTGGAGGCAAAGCTCTCTCAACCCAAGAGTGAACTTAGTCAAGAGAAGAAGGTAAACACTTGCACCACACCACACTCATCAAATAGTCCCACTATACCTACACCACCAAAACCCACACATAGATACACAAAAACATTCTTGGAGGCTCTCAATAAGAATCTGCCCAAGCAACAGAGACCTCCTAACCAGAAACGCAAGCAACCTCCACCCCTCAATACAACCCAAAAGACACATAACACACAGACCCAGTGTGCCACACAACCACAGCCCATGAGGCAAAACAAGGTGCCTAACACATTATTCATAGGTGACTCTATAGTCAGGCACACTGATGTTCCACTCACCAGAATAGACAAGGAGAAGGTTACTGTTAGCTGCCTGTTGGGTGCCAGGATCCACCACATAACTCATGCAGTCAGGTCACTCCACAACAAGTACAAATATGACTCAGTCATTGTCCATGTTGGTGTGAACAACCTGAGACGTACCTCCCTGGACTACATGAAAAGAGACATGGAGGAGCTCTCTGATCTTGTAATCCAGGCAGGTATGACCCTAGCCCTGAGTAAAACCCTACCTTCGCTCAGAAGGATACTGCAGTACAAGGACAAAATGATTGACTTCAACAATTGGCTAAGCTTCTGGTGTCATTCCAAGGGGATCCAGTTTCTATCTACCTGGGATGACATGGTCGACAGGCCACAATGCTTTGCCAGAGATGGCCTGTGCCTAGTACCCATGGAATTCTGGATAATGGCTAAGGCTCTTGCCACCCCATATAGTGCCTTTTTTAGGCAAGGTTCAAACGACAAATCTACCACCATAACAGATACAGGGAAGCAACAACTGAGGGTAATGCTACTCAATGCTAGAAATCTAAACCTCAAAATGCACTCACTCGAGGCACTCCTTAAAATGGAGAACATCGATATCTGTGCAGTGACTGAAACCTGGTTCAAGGCTCCAGACAGCACCCCTGCATTACCAGGATATAACTCATACCATACGTTTCGGCCATCTAACCAGGATCAGAACACCAAGGGCAGAGGTGTGTCCATATTCATTAAGGATATCCACACCTCCAGGCTAGTTGCCCAACATAATGCATCCAAAATTATCCAAGTGCAACTAACGCTGGGCAAAACTGCAATACAGATCCCCCACCATGCCTCAGGATTCAAACTCCTCTTTTCTTGATATACTGGAAAATATTAGGGTTCAACCAAACACCCTAGTAATGGGTGATTTCAACTACCCCACCATTAACTGGGAAAACTACTCATGTACCAACTCCTTCGCTCAACACTTTCTAGAATTTATAAACTCCATTGCCCTGGATCAACTTATCCACACCCCCACAAGGGTCAATAGTATCCTAGACCTGGTCATTTCCAACATGAGTGACCGGTGTTCCACACCTGAAGTCAACTCCTCTTTGGTCAGATCTGACCATAAGCTAATCACCACAGATATCCACATCCCACTCCACCCCCACATTAAGGAAACCACTGTAAAAAATTTCTCCAAAGCCAACTTCATGCTTCTTAAGACAGAAGTGGCAAATTTCATGACACCCATGCAGTTGGACAAAACAGGTACGAATGCTGAATTCTATACAAATGCACTCTATATGCACTTACATGAGTGCATGAATTGTCCTATGCCTAGCAAAACCAAGATGCTACACTCCAAAAAAAGGAAGCCAATCTGGTGGTCCCCTGCTATAAACAAACTCTACAACAGAAGGAAGAAACTGTTGCAAAAGAGAGTAAAATCCCATGAGTGGAGGAGCGCACTAGTCAGCCTCGGTAAGAAGCTGAGATCCCTCATAAAATCCTCCAAAGCCAGCTATGAAAACAAGATTGCCACTGACTCTAAGGACAGCCACAAAGCATTCTATAGCTTTGTCATGAATTTCAGTGGCAACACCCAGATCTGCTCTGAGTTACAGCACAATGGCATGAAAATTACAGAACCAACTGATATCGCCAACATCCTGGTTCAGTGCCAACTTTACCCCCCTCACCCACTAAAGGGCCCATATCCATACCAGAAGAATGCAGTGCCCCTGCAGTCACAACTGAGTAGGTAAAAAGCGCACTCTCCAAAGCCAAGAATACAGCATCCATGGGACTGGACAACATCCCAGGCTGCATTCTACCCGAACTTCAGAATGAACTGGCCCCCCACCTAAGCACCATGTTCAATCACAGCCTCACATCAGGCTTTGTACCCACTAAATGGTGCACACAGCAACAGTTATACCACTCCACAAAAGGGGAGCCAGCATGGACCCTGGGAACTATCACCCTATTAGCCTGACGAGCCTGATTTGCAAGGCTATAGAATGTATCATCTTGGAACTCATAAGCAAAGACATTGGTAACCTCCAGACTCTGGACCCCACCCAGTTTGGGTTTGTGAAGGGCAGATCATGCCTCCTTAACCTGGTCAACTTCTTTGAAACAGTCACCAAAGCCGTAGACAAGGGTAAGGCAGTTCACACAGCCTATCTTGACCTCGCCAAGGCTTTCGATACCATCCCCCATTCTGGAATCATAGATAAACTCACTAAACTAGGTATAAATCCATACATCACAAGATGGGTTGCCAACTGTCTCACTGACAGAATCCACACTGTAAAGGTTGCAGACTCCAAATCTGACTTCAAACCTGTGACAAGTGGAGTACCACAGAGTTCAGTCTTGGGTCCTCTCCTGTTTGGTATCTACTTCTCTGAAGTACAGGCAAACACAGAGGGCCTTTGGCTGACGAAGTTCACTGATGACTGCAAATTAAGTGCCATAGTCAAGTCCCTGAATGACGTGGACATCCTACAGAAGGGCCTCACTGAGACTGATGCCTGGTGTCAGAGCTATGGCCTCAAGCTCAATGCCAAAAAGTGCATTGTCATCCCATTTGGTAAAAACTCAGTACCCATGAACTATCACATAGGTGGCAGTCCACTTAATGCCGAAGGTGTGATAAGAGACCTTGGGACTCAGGCGGACAGTAGTCTCTCATTTGATAATCACATCACCACAGTAGTCAGGAAATCCTTCTATGTGACCCACCTCATCATGAAAGGGTTCTCATCCAGGAAAAAAGAGGTCATTGTTCCCCTCTACTCAGCTCTCATTAGACCCATTATTGAGTACAACCCCCCTTTTGGAATGTACCTCACAAAACATCTACAACAGCTAGAAAGGCCACAAAAATACCTCACAAAGAGGATTACAGGACTCAAACAGATGCCCTATGCTGACCGTCTCAAAATACTCCAGCTTTACTTCATAGCATATCACCTACTCTGAGGTGATCGCTGCCTAACATGCAAAGCTATGTCAAACCCAGAGCTGTTGGACATGCTACACCTAAAAAAATCCCAATCCCTCTGAGCTACATGCTCCAGGGACCTAAATCTTGTCACCACAATAAACAGAACATGCTGGAGGGATAGATTCCTATCCCAGAGACTTCCCATGCTCTGGAACAAGCTACCTATCTATGTCAAGCAGACTTCCTCATTAGCACACTTCAAGAAAAATCTTGATGAGTGGATAGGAAATAGGAAATTCACCCCAGTGATCTCTTCTGTGGCTCTGCTCGACAGGGGCACAGGAAAATAACCCTCTTGGGTGGTGAAAGCCAGGGAACCTTGTTGGCTAGGCTTGCATAGGCCCTCAGGCCGATAGCCTTGTACCTACCTATGAACCTATGAACCTATGAAAACATTGTTGGACATTTGGTTCTGGAGGTTCAGTAGTTTTAAAATGTAATTGTTACTATTAGACATTGATGTTGATTAATTGTGGGATAGCGCTTTCTTTGTTTTTGTATACATTTTAAACTAATTATTGGAAAAAAATTTAATAGTAAGACTAATGAAAGTTTTGGGTTTTGATATGAGATTTTTGAGTTCTGACTCTGAAGCTTAGATATGGTCTATGTTATTGTCGTGGTATGAAAGACTTTGCGTATCATTTTAGTTAATAATATGAACTCTGTAAAATTGCTGAGTATGTATATATAAATATGTATATATATATATATATATATATATATATATATATATATATATATATTTTTTTTTTGTATTAATACTTTAATGTGAATGGTGTGTACATTTGTCTTATGATACAATATTAATAAAGAGTGTATTGGTAAATAAAGAAAGCAAATAAATAAAAATAAACAACATAGCAGCATTGGGAATCTTGGTACATTCATGGACAATAAATTTTTCTTTGACCAATATGGCAAGGTTATCTGGTGCCCTTTGCAGTTCTGCAGTTCTCTGTACTGGTGACCCCTCCTTGACTCAAAGTTAAATACCAAAAACAATGTTCTTTTGCACCCATTCCTTTATAGCAAACTGCTTGCTAAAGCTTTATAACATTGAGCAGTCTTCTGTGATAGCACATGCAGCACTGACATATGTTTATGAAGTTGTGATAACCTTGTGGCACTTCTACACCATCACCAACTGTCAATCATGCCTCCTGAAACCTGCACCCCACCCTACTTATGGTTCTGCAGCAATCATAGGTAGAAAATCAATGTATTGACAGTTTTCCAAGAATCTTTTTGGAGGAACAAAATCATGAATAAACTTCCAACATATATTTTTATTTCTTGTTCTAATCATTCCTTTCTTTAATATGGTATATCCAAATCAAGGGGTAAAAAGGTCATACAGAGAAACCATTCAGTAAAACGGCAAAAAAAAACCCCAGACAAATTAAAAGTTTTCTCTGGACATCAAGTGTTTCAACTGTATGGTTTCTGAATGCCCATGTCCATGTCCTTAATGGAGTGATTTGCATATATCCCATGGGCCTCCATCATAGGAGGTTTAAGGCATCACACAGTGAAACCTCTAGGTTTTTTCTTGAAGTTTTCATCTGCTGTATAAATTGAGCAGTGAATGGTTTTCATTGTATAAATCATCCAGAATGGTGAAATGGTTCTGCTACTGATTTTAGCACAAATGTTTTAAATTTCACCATTATATTCTATTAATATTTTATGTGGTCTGAAAGTATTAATGTATTTCCCCCTTTTTATATATTCCAAAATTGTTGGTAATTTTTTAGTAATTTATTTGTTTCATTGTTTCCAAAAAAAACTTGAATCATATCTATAAAACATATTTTTATAATACAGTACATATAATATGAACGTTTAACCATTCTTCTTCTAATAAAAAGTCGTTTTTGTATTTTCACTTAGCTTTAGTTGCATGTTTTGCAAACAATTACAGCACCCAGGATGATTTGACTTTTGAGTTTGTCATTTTTATTTGATCCTTCAGTTAAGTAACCTGCATAACAAGCCCACAAACTACTAACAAGTGGAAAATGTCGTTCCTGTGATATGGTAGATATTATGAATGTAATCTATCATGGGAAGGAAATAATTTGTGCATTAATGGACATGAATACAAACTGATGAGCCATTGTAACCACACTGTTATGTGTGTTATTGTTGACCCATGGTAACCACACTGTTTTGTGTGCTATTGTTGACCCATTCTAACCACACTGTTAACTGTGTTATTGGTGACCCACTGTAACCACACTATGTGTGGTATTGTTGACCCATTCTAACCACACTGTTAAGTGTGTTATTGGTGACCCATTTTAACCACACTATGTGTGTTATTTTTAACCCATTGTAACCACGCTATATGTGGTATTGTTTACCCATTGTAACCACACTATGTGTGTTATTTTTAAGCCATGGTAACCACACTGTTGTGTGTGTTATTTTTGACCCATTGCAATTACACTATGTGTGTTATTGTTGAACCAGTGTAACCATACTGTTATGTGTGTTATTGTTGACTCGTAACCAAGCTATGTGTGTTATTCTTGACCCATAGTAACCACACTGTTATGTGTGTTATTGTTGACCCATTGTAACCAAGCTGTTATGTGTGTTATTGTTGACCCATGGTAACCACACTATGTGTGTCATTGTTGACCCATGATAACCACACTGTTATGTGTGTTATTGTTGACCCATTATAACCACACTGTTATTTGTGTTATTGTTGACCTATTATAGCCACACTGTGTGTGTTATTGTTGACCCATTATAACCACACTATGTGTTATTGCTGACCCATTGTAAACACACAGTTATGTGTGTTATTGTTGACCCATTGTAACCAAGCTGTTATGTGTGTTATTGTTGACCCAAGGTAACCACACTGTGTGTGTCATTGTTGACCATTGATAACCACACTGTTATGTGTGTTATTGTTGACCCATTATAACCACACTGTTATTTGTGTTATTGTTGACCTATTGTAGCCACACTGTGTGTGTTATTGTTGACCCATTATAACCACACTATGTGTCATTGTTGACCTATTGTAACTACACTATGTGTGTTATTGTTGAGCCATCATAACCACACTGTTATGTGTATTATTGTTGACCCATTGTAACCACACTGTTATGTGTGTTATTGCTGACCCATTGTAACGACACTGTTATGTGTGCTACATATGCTGTTTGTTGCAGTTATACTCCAGCTTGCTGGTACATCAGTAAAACTGTCCGAAATTAGAAGGTTTGCCCTTGGAAGTGTAATAGGGTCATCAACAGTACCTCTTCCTTAAAGTCAGTAACAATGCACATTAACGAGTTTCATTATTGTAATATTACTGACATGAATATATAGTCATTATTCTGGTAAACAAGATCCTTGCTCCACAGTGTAGAAAGATAAGGTCCTAAATGCAACTTAAATTACCTGAGCTTGATTACCAGCTTTGGAAGAGGAGGGAATGGGCAGTGGAGGTTATCACTGAGGGAACAGTGCTAGAATCCCTTTTTTTGTGTGTGTGTGTGTGGGGGGGGGGGTAGTCTGACTCATACTGCAGGCACATACCGGAGAAATGTATTTTGTGCAGTGATGATCAGAATGTGTGTGTGTGGCTCCACTTAAACCATATATATGTTACCCTGTTTGGGCTATACATTTGCACTCCAAGGAAGGCACTGAGCATCTTTGCACCTGGAGGCATACAAGTAACCACCTGGTGAAGGCAATGAAGCCAAAATAACAGAAAAGCCTTGATGGCTGCCTAAATGAGCAGCAGTCAGCCAACTGGTATTTCAGCATGTAGAAAGATCAAGTTTAATGTGGGGGTATTGTAGGTACACTCTTAAAGCCTTAAATATTAATTTTAAGATTACATTTCTGTATTAGAAATTCTAGTCATCTGTTAAAAACATTATTAAGATAAACAGACAATCCCATTGCTATTTGGTTTCAAATGTATGTATTAATATCACTACAGTTGGTTCTATTATGGGGAAAACACACACACATTCTGACTTTAATTTATTCCATTTTTTCTATCAGAAAATTATTTTTAGTTTGAAGGAAAAGCTTATTTACCAAATGTGGTGGCAACTATATGGGCACATTTTTTTAAATTATTTGAAAGTATTTATGCTTTAGTATATATGACAACATATTTTTCCAGACTGTCATATTTATAGATATTTTATAGATAATCTGCTGAGTATCTAAGGGAGATACCTCAGTGTTTATTAACTTATTTGATAATTTGCTTTATCTACTCCATGTTTGCCAAGTATTGATGCTACTATAAAAATAAAAAAAAAATGAGCACAATAAGGACAAAACAAACTCAACCACTAAACCTTGTCACAACCTGCTCAAAAAAGATATTAGGTTACTATAAGATCCAGAAATCTATTATGTATTTGTTGAAGGCTTTCATTCAAAACCTTTGAACTCAATCAGAACAAGGAAAATCACTTCATAGTGCAGTTTAAAGAGCATTAGAAAAAACCCATGTGACAAATTCAAAGGTTTTGAATGAAAGATCAAATACATAATAAATTCCTGGATATTATAGCAATCTGATGTCTTTTTTGACCAGCTGCAACAAGGGTTAATGGTCAATTGATGCTATTATGACAGAAAGATAATCTGCATAGGACTTTTCAATGAGAGCAAACACTAATACTCCCTCTTGCACTGTTTCATCCTTTGCTACATAATAACTAATGAGTGACAGCTGAGCAATATCTTATATCTGGGGTTAATTCTATACATTATATATATATATATATATATATATATATATATATATATATATATATATATAATGTATGTATGTATATATATATATATATATACTCACATTAAGAAGTTTGATGATAATGCCTAAGTTAGTGTCAACGCCATTGGCCAGGTCAAGTTATATTGTACCTATAACATAACCACTTTACACTACTTCAATAACATTTCAAAAATGAATAAGGATAAAGAGGAAGGAGCAGTTTTTGACAAAACTAAACTGATGGGGGTCTAGGGCTATGAGACTCAGTATCCAGATTAATGAAGCCTGAGGTAATATATTCCATACCTTTACATATGAGATTAATGGATCTGTAGTTACCAGGGTCTGTGGTTGAGCCAGCATTGTAAAATGGCACTAACATAGCTTTTTCATTTGTTTGCTAATGTAACCAGTACAGGGGTTGGTACTAGCAATTAGAGAACCTGGTAACCCATCAAGATTCACAGATGAGTTGCCCTTAAATTTTGAGAGAGCTGAGATGACTTGTTCCATAACAATTACAGGAGTGATTAAGGTTATGTAATCTGTGCAATAGCTATAACTGTAGCTGGAATAAAATATATACTAAGTTTGTCAGCTGGGACATTAGCTATTTACGTTGGGTCAGAGAGTGCAATATTATTATGGGCTACCTCTGAAGACTAGGTTTTAGTTCTTAACTTCCTGACATAGTGAAAGAAAGACTGTACGCATTTTTGATTTCAGTGGCTGTTTTAATTTCATATTTAGCTTTCAACTTCCTAATTGTACCCTTGAGTTCTGTTCTAGTTTTTCTTAAATATGCTATTAAGGTAATACAGTGAAACTCCTTAAATGAAATGAGCATTTTTCTCTTGTTATGCATTTTTTTTATAAGGGGATTTTACCACAAGAGGTTTGTTTTAATATTTCTGATTTTATATCTATCGATATCTATATATATATATTTTCAGATACAGACTGCCTTATCAATACAACAGTTTACGTGGAAGAACAACTTAGAGGCACAGGTGGCAGCTCTAGAAATGGGGTTCAATGAAGGAGGGGAAAGCAAAATTTACTTACACCAGAGTGTGTGGGCAGCACCAAGCATCAAATGGTGGAAACTGAAAAAGGGTAATTGTGAAGTGGAGTTCAGGGATGAGTTAAGACAAGCACTGGGTGACAGTGAAGAGTTACCAAATTGCTGGGTAACTACAGCAGAGCTAGTAAGGGAGACGGCTAGAAAGGTGCTTGGTATGACATCTGGACAGAGAAAGGACAACAAGGAGACATGGTGGTGGAATGAGGATGTACAGGAGAGTATACAGAGAAAGAGGCTGGCAAAGAAGAAGTGGGATTATCAGAGAGATGAAGAAAGTAGACAGGAGTATAAGGACATAAGGTGCATGGCAAAGAGAGAGGTGGCGAAGGCTAAGGATAAGGCGTATGAAGAGTTGTATTAAAGGTTGGGAACTAAGGAGGGAGAAAAGGACCTGTACCGATTGGCTAGACAGAGGGACCGAGCTAGGAAAGATGTGCAGCAGGTAAAGGTGATAAAGGATAATGAGGGAAACATACTCACAAGCATGGAGAGTGTGTTGAGGAGATGGAAAGAGTACTCTGAGGAGCTGACGAATGAAGAGAATGAGAGGGAGAGAAGTTTGGATGATGTGGGGATAGTGAATCATGAAGTACAATGGATTAGCAAGGAGGAAGTAAGGATAACTATGAAGAGGATTCTGAATGGTAAGGCTGTTGGTCCTGATGACATACCTGTGGAAGCATGGAGGTGTTTAGGTGAAATGACAGTGGACTTTTTAACCAGATTGTTTAATGAAATCTTGGAAAGTGAGAGGATGTCTGAGAAATGGAAAAAAAAGTGTTTTGGTACCGATTTTTAAGAATAAGGGTGATGTGCAGAGTTGTAGTAACTACAGAGGAATTAAAATGATCAGTCACAGCATGAAGTTATGGGAAAGAGTAGTGGAAGATAGGTTAAGAAGGGTCATGATGATTAGTGATCAGCAGTATGGTTTCATGCCAGGAAAGAGCACTACAGATGCGATGTTTGTTCTGAGAGTGTTGATGGAGAAGTACAGAGAAGGTCAGAAGGAGTTGCATTGTGTTTTTGTAGAATTAGAGAAAGCATATGACAGGGTGCCTAGAGAGGAGTTCTGGTATTGTATGAGGAAGTCTAGAGTGTCAGAGAAGTATGTAAGAGTGGTACAGGATATGTATGAGGGTAGTGTGACAGCGGTGA
Source organism: Protopterus annectens (assembly GCF_019279795.1). NCBI lineage: Eukaryota > Metazoa > Chordata > Ceratodontiformes > Protopteridae > Protopterus > Protopterus annectens. The sequence goes on along the minus strand of NC_056725.1, from coordinate 1,700,967,132 downwards.
GATCTGTGGTGGGAGTGACAGATGCATTTAAGGTGGAGGTGGGGTAACATCAAGGATCACCTCTGAGCCCTTTCTTATTTGCAATGGTGATGGACAGACTGACAGACAAGATCAGACAGGAGTCCCTGTGAACTATGATGTCTGCAGATGACATTGTGATCTGTACTGAGAGTAGGAACAGGTGGAGGAGACCCTAGAGTGATGGAGATATGCTCTATACAGAAGAGGAATGAAGGTCAGCAGGACTAAGACAGAATATGTGTGTGTGAATGAGAGAGAGGATAGGGGAATGGTGAGGATGCAAGGAGTAGAGGTGGTGAAGGTGGATGAGTTTAAATACTTGGGATCAATAGTTCAGAGTAATGGTGAGTGTGAAAGAAAGGTGAAGAAGAGAGTACAGGCAGGATGGAGTGGGTGGTGAAGAGAGTCAGGAGTGATTTGTGAAAGACGAGTACCAGTAAGAGTGAAAGGGAAGGTCTACAAGAGGGTAGTGAGACCAGCTATGTAATATGGGTTGGAGACAGTGGCATTGACAAAAAGGCAGGAGTTTGAGCTAGATGTGGCAGAGTTAAAGATGTTAAGATTTGCACTGGGTGTGACGAGGGTGGACAGGATTAGGAATAAGTATATTAGAGGGTCAGCCCAGGTTGGAAGGTTTGGAGACAAAGCCAGAGAGGCAAGATTACATTGGTTTGGACATGTGCTGAGGAGCGATGCTGAGTATATTGGGAAAAAGATGCTAAGGATGAAGTTACCAGGTAACAGGAAAAGAGGAAGGCCTAAGATAAGGTTTATGGATGTGGTGAGAGAGGACATGCAGGTGGTTGGTGTGACAGAGCAAGATGCAGAGGACAGGAAGAAGTGGAAACAGATGATCTGCTGTGGCGACCCCTAACAGGAACAGCCGAAAGATGATGATTAAGTAATTGAAAGAGGTTTCCTTTTGAGAAGTCCCAAAACATTGAAGTATTTTCAGGGAGAGTACTACCCATTTTAAAGGGAAAGGCAACCTATTTATGATCTGATTGAATAATGGTAGCTGATAGATATGTAAGTGCGCAAGAAGTGGTCATATTTGTGATGAAAAGATGAAGTGCATCTGGGACCTTGTAGGGAGGTTAACTACTTGTACAAGGGAGTTAACATTTCTCATCTGAGCATAAGTATGAAATAAATATTGCCACCTCTGAAAATGATGACCATAAAACCTTTTTCAACTATATTAAAAACCTTTGGAACAATACCTAACACAGTACTAACATTTTACATAACAATAACATCTACTTAACTCCTGAGGACATAGCAAACATACTAGCATATAAATTTAGCTCAGACTTTATCCCCTTGTCCCCAGATCTCCCTCTGCATTCCATTGTGTCTGTATCCACCCCTTTGATCACCTTGAATCTGGTCCTACAGAGACTGTTTAAAGTCAAGAACACTAATTCTATGGGCCAAGAGAATGGCATGTTGTTAGCATGAAGCATACTCTCACCAATTTGCTACTAAATCTGTTCAACCTCAACCATAAAACTGGCTTTGCTCCAGAGGTGCATAGAACAGCTATGGTCACTCCCCATAAGGGTGGGATTCAGTATTGATCATGGCAATTACAGGCCAATAGGCTTTGCCAGCATTATTTGTATAGTGATGGGGTATATTATTATGGAACCAATTACAAAAGATGTTGACAACTTACAGTTCCTTGGCTCAAACTAGTCTGAGGGCTTTTTTTGTTTTGTTTTAACAGAAGCTGCCTATTAAAGTTGAATTCTTTAAAACAGTCACTGAGGCATTGAATGAAGGCAAATCACTGCAGACTAATTTCCTTGAATGGGAATGGCCTTTAATACTATTGCACATTTTGGTGTTATCAACAAGTTATTCAAATTAAATGCAAAACCTTATGTAACCCACTGGATAATGAAATGTCTAATGGACAGTGCCCATTTGATCAGGATTGGGGCACATTGACCTCTAAAAGATTCATTACTAATGGAATTCCTCAGGAATTGATGTTAGGTGCTGCCTCTGTTGGTTATTTAACTCTTTGAGGTTAAAGCTGATGTTGAGGGCCTGTGGCTAACAATGACTATAGATAAGTGTATGTACACCTGTAGATATCATAGGTTCATAGATATAATCAAAACTGCAGACAATTCTCAGATTCTCTAAGAGGGCTTAACACTTATAAACTTATATTGGAAGGACCATGACCTAAAGTTAAATGATAAAAAGTATAGTATTGTGTCGTTGGGGAAACATAGGTATCAGTTTACAAACCACATCTTATATGGCCCCTGAAAACTGACACAGCCATTAAGGACCTTGATACTTTTGCAGACATTCCTTTGTCTACCATAAATTGAATGTTGACAGAAAGTCACTTTTCTTAGCCCAGCTGATCATCAAAAGTACATCTTCTAGGTCCAAGGAAATAATTATCTTTCTCTATTCCTCTCTCATTAGGCCCATAATGGAATACAATGCTTGTTTTTATATATATCTGTATGAACATCCCCAATGCTTCCCACCAAGAGAAGCAATGACTTGATTTTCATGAACTACACAGGTAAACTAAAATTTTATCTGTCGTCTCTGTGTCAAACAGATGCTTAAGGGGTGGAATCTGCCTGGCCTATGAGGCCTGAAATGATCCACCACATGTAGCTATCTACACATTTGCAAACCCTACAACACCTGGAATACCCACTAAAAAGATCTAAAGCTCAACCATAACATAAACAAAGCCTGCTGGCAGGATAAGCAACATAGTTCCCTAACCACATCAAACACAACCTAGATGAGTGGATTGATAACTGTAAATTCACCCCAGGGCTGGCACTCTTATCACTCATGTAAAGGGGGAGTGCATAACAGAATTTCTGGTGGCTAGGCAACAAATGATCTTTCCGATCAGCAGCCTAACAATAACCTACAAACCTATAATGTCAAGGAAAAATTAGGCATGCTAACAGCAGTGCAAGTCAGCAAGTTTACTTATAGACAGTGGAAGACCCTTAATAGCATTGTGTTAGGGTTAATGGGAATGTCATCTAAGGCATTAAGACCACCACCATGGCCAGATAGGGAAATATAGGATGTTCTATAGTTACTTGTGAGGTGGTAATTAATCTAATTTATGGTGATTTCAACATCTAACGGTTCAGATTTTGGATCCCATGGAATTAGTCATGAGGTGCTAATATCCTGACAAAAAAAATGATACTCCCCTACAATTGGCAGTAGGTCTGAAGACATGATAAGTACTAAGCCTTGGAATAGAGGAAGTACTTGTATTACTCTGGAAACATGAACGTCTTAACTATATATACATGAATGTGTTCAAATTGCAGGAAGACCTCATATTCCAGCAATATTTTTGTTATGGACTCTTGGTATTCATCAGAGCCACTTTAACACATTCTAAACTAAACTTTACTAAGATGGAGTGTCCGGTAGATGGACTCTGCCAAAAAAAGGTACTATGGAGGCTGCAATAGTTTTAACCCAAATGTAAAAATGATTTTAGGCATGCTAGCCACCATGGGATAGCAGGAAAACTTGCCAACCCTCTCGTCTAAAGCTCACCTATAATGACATCAGCTACATAGCCAATTAATAAAGCTAATTGTCTTGTGTTTGAATCTTGGCATCAGTCTGAGTGATGTCAAAAATACCACACAAAGCCAAAGTCTTTTTTGCTTTGGACACATGCATATCAAGAGCAGTCATATAATTCTGTACTTCCCTCTGGATAGAGTGCCCAAGGTTATTCTACTCCATGAGGATCATTGTCATACCATAATCATATTTGCCAGGATGAAGGGGTCTAGGAGCCTTCGTTGCATCCTAGATCTTGTCTCCAGGAAAACATCTACCACCCAGTTTTTATTCTGGCTAGTGAAGATCATATCTATATGTCTGACAAAGTGTCATCCTCTACTAAAGCATTACCATGTACGGATGGATGTAGTCTCATTGAACATTAAAGGTTTAGAGTCTATACCACTGGGCCTCCTACAAGTTTGTGCACTAGTTGTGATCATGCAGAGTGAATGTTCTTGTTGCTTGTGTTTCTATGTGAACCAGTGTCTGATGTTTCTTAGTCCTTAGTCTGGGAGGCAATGTCTTTTTAAAAACATTAGTGTAAGCTGGTGTATTGGAAATGTTCTCTGTTATGTCTGTGTATATATGTGTGTGGTAGTGAATGAGTTTTGTGGTGAGAAAGTAAAATTCACTTTCAATGAATCTTTATACCTGTCTCATACTGAGTCATTGTGAAGTAACTATAAAGGATTTCTGGTAAGCGTGAGGCAGTTGGTATGCTACCTTAAACTGCCTACTGCTATCAAAGGCAGGAGCTGTCTGAGGCCCCATAATGACCAGTGTATCTGTAGGGGTATGATAAAACTGGATAATGTAATAACCTACTCTTTCTATATGAGAAAATATTATAATGGTTTAGACTAGAAATTATGATAATATGGGATGTTACTAAAGGATACAAGAATACAAAGATGTAATGTCTGTAGATTCTGGAAACAATAAGTCATAGTGGTAACATTCACAAATGCAAAAAAAATTAAAAGTGACAGCTATATATAGAAGCAGTAAAGTAATCATTGTCAAGTGGCAAATTAAAATAAAATAGTCTTACCGAGTTATTTCAAGAATAGTAACCATGAGAACAGCTTCAGGCAATAGTAAAATCAGTCACGTGAGCAACACTAAAGTGAGGCAGAGAAGGCTGTGAAGATTCCATTACCTACAACTAGGATGTAGAGGCTGTGTTATTTGTTGCAGATTAGGCACTTATGCTGGCTACTGAGTAGGATCAACACTGTTTCATATTGCTGGGATCTATGCAGCAGCATGTCGGACTAAGCAAACCTCTTGGATTTAAAATATGCTGGGTCTTGTCCCTGCAGAAGCCCACACTCAGAATCCAGCCAACACTCCCTGCAGAAGCTGGCCAATCATAACAGGTACCGCAAGCCTTCCCTGGAACCTGAGCTAAGATGGTTGCCACCACTCACTAAAGACTGAAGCTCTTGTAGTCCATTAAATCAGAAAGAACCAAGTGTGGAAAGGGCTCTGTGGTCTTCCCGTCCTTTGCTGTAGTCTCCTGTTCTCTTCTCTGGATTACACAGCAGAGTGATGTCAGCAGTCCAGCTCTGAAGAAATTTATACAAACCAATTCTTATGGGGTGATTCTTCCTGTATTTATTCTGAAAACAGACTGCCCCCAGATGAACCTTTGTAGAGAAGAAGTATAAATAAATAAAGTAAAATAAATACATTCAGACCTTTTATGAAGAAATACATTTACTATTTCAAGTGTCACTGAAATATTTCGTAGAGACTTGTAGCAGAATGTTACTTCCCAGTAATACAGACTTTTTATTTAGATTTCACACTTTTGTCTATTTACTCTAATCCCATACTCTTCCAGCTTGCATAGGGACTTTGTAGGTTATCAAATTGTCTTCATCATTCTAGCATATCATCACTGCGGTCTTCATTATTCTCGCATATCATCACTGCGGTGGTGGCGCTGCAGTAGCGTTGTCACCTCACAGTAAGACGTTGCCCTGTTTGATTCTCAGCTAGGGTATCTTCTGTGTGGAGACATGCGTGAATGGGCGTACCTTTGTTGAAGGTTGTGCATCAGGGCCGGCAACTCGGCACACAAAAATCTACTGCCAATCATTAGCGGACCAGAGTTCCGCTGTGGCGACCCCTAACCAGGAAAAGCCAAAAGACACAACATTCTTGCATATCATCAGAATGACATCCTTGTAATTCTACATAATAAGAGTTCCTTGAAGTATCCAGCCCATTGCCTGCTCCTAATGAGAGATGTAGACACTCCTTTAAAAATGATTTGGCTACACTGGAACAAATCTTAATGATTATTAACTGTTGTGAATGTCCTCAAAGACCTCTCCAGCTCCAATTTATTTATGTCTATACCAGCTTTAGGTTTTATGATTTGTTTCGCTGTTCTCAGTTGGATATGTGAAAACATCACCATTTTATAGTATAGAATTCTGCACAGTCCATAGCACTAAATTAATTATGGCTCTAAAATGTCAGCAGATATAAATCTCAATGCTTTGCCTTCTTTGAGAACTGGCATGGGTGGGAATAGCCCATTTACTGTACTTTATTTTAGGTAACACCCCACACTTTAGAGCTTGTATAGGTCATGTTCTATGTAATGTATAAAGGCATAATATAGTACCATTGCTTCAAAGAATTGTGGGAAAGCATTTGGTTCTAGCTCAGTCATTACCTTCACGTCATTAAGTTCTTCAGTGTGCTTTGAAAAAAAGTTGTTTATCATCTGCTAATAATCTGATGATTTTTACCCATTGCAAGTTTGTCATTTCCCTTGGCTGTTACCTGCAGCTTCATTGCTTATTTCTGGTTCATCTCTCATTTATTCATTCTTTGCCTAGTATACAGAGCTATGCCTCCTGTGTCACAAGCATACATGCACAATGTCCGTCTTCTGCCTTCATAAATCACATGGGTATAGGCTGTGCTCACAGGAGACATTATTCCCCACATAGATATTATGCAACACTTACGACTTTCAGTGTACACTTACTAGAAAATGTAAACTGTCTTAAGCTATTTGTACTGCTAGGTAACAACAGCACATTTAGTCATGTCTATTCTACTTATTTGTAAAGGTTAATCTAATAATTTTTCATTTCTGCAATACCTGTGAACTATTGAGAGCTAATTTTTGAATGTCTCTGCTTATAAGTAATCTGCTGTCTTTCCATTCTGTGTATTTCTCATTGTTTTAACTACTTACTATATGTTAATTGTGGAGCTTTACTCCCCGGACATCCAGTGAACCTGGTCCAGCTGGATTTTCCCGGTTAACAAATGTAAAATAAAATAAATAAATAAAATAAAATAAATGACTTACCCAGTGTTATGTGTGAAAATAACTTGGCATGCTCTTGCATTTTAAGTCATGGATAAAGCAGTTTGTGTATCCAAGTCCAGCTTAAATTTCTTTAATGCTAGTTGTAAAGTGATTCAAATAATCTCTCTGCCACTTTGTGTCAAGCATAAAATGCAGCTTTAAGTAAGTTAGAAGTCAAGGTACAGTTTTTGCAATTGACTCCATTTTGCATGGTGTTTCTTTGGTTCCTGGATCCATCTCGTTTTTCAAATCCTTCTGCTCCCAATTTCTGCCATATGATTCCTTTTTATCATCTTTTCTCTTGCATGTATTCTCAGTATGTGCACTATTATGACATCATGTATAGTGTTTTTGTTATGCCAAACACATATCAGCTCTCAAGGATACGCTGGGACACCCAAGTATCTGATTTTCAATACACTTAATACACACTGCACTATATATGTTGCATTAAAATGAGTTTTAGTTGCCGTTTTGGCTGATTCTGCTATTTTCATGCTTGATGAGTTACTAGCTATGCTTTAGAAAATAGTCTTTTCTGTATGTTTAATACATCGATGTGTGGTCTTTTTCCTAGTGTATCTCCTAGTTATGCGATATGTAGTCTTTCTCCTAGTGCATCTGCCACCTATGTGATATGCAATCTTTCTCCTAGTGTATCTGCCATATATTCTCCAAATTGGCAGTGCTACACTGGGCTGCATATCTCTGCCATATAATCCAAAACACTTTCATGTCTCATTCACCCAATGTTCCCAGTAGAATTAAAAAATTCTGCAGTTCCCAAATGCCTTGTATTTAATGCTTCTGTAAAATATCCATAGTTCCTTTAAATGTTTTTTTCAGCTATTGCAGTTATCAGATTGTTCAGCATTCTATATATTTTGCAGAATGTACATTTAGAAATACTAGACTTGCCATTTTGCTTGTTATTGTTACATACATGTGTTCCTCCCACTGTAAGTTACTCAGTTTTCTACAGTAAAACTACATTTCACATGCTGCCTTTTAAATATTCCTACAATGTCCAAACCAGCACTTTCACAATTTTTCTTATACTAACACGTAAAGATTTGTTTTTGTACCAGCACTTAGTTTTACAGCATTTCTGTTTACTTTTAAACACTGACTCTTAACACTTACTTTTATCTATATCTATATTTATATCTATATGTATAATATATTTTTGAAACACAGACCGCCCCTTTTTTGCTTAAACAAGAATCAATCCCTTGAAATACTGTCATGCACCTTCTTCCACACTAGTATGCAGAAATGTCTTTTGTTTTCTTTTGCAGAGTCCATTAGCTCATAAAAGTTGACTCAGTTCATTCTTGAGCATTTAGTCACTACCTTATTTTTAAACAGAATAATTATTTCACATCATCACTAATAACCTGCTGTACTGTCTATTTTAATAATCCTTGTATATTAAATTCACTCTGTAATAATCAGTCCAATATTCACTTCTACAGTGTACAAAGAATAGATGAAGTTCCAGCACTAAAACCTGTGTTACATCATTTTTATACCATATCAATTTTAACAAACAAACTTTAATTTTTGGCCAGTCCTTTACCAATCTTACAATCAGGAAATTCATTACTTTCTCCAAGGGGCTATGGAAAAGCAGTTCCATGCTCTACATGATTAAAAGTCTCAGGAGAAATCCAGGTTGAACAAACCCACTTATAGGCCAGAGACCACTACCTCCACTTTGTAAGTCATGAACATTTTTTTGCAGGTCACCATAGATATACATGTTCTATAAGCATGTTGAAGAATCTCCAGGTTTGTCCTTGCAGTAACCCAATTTCTCATCCTGACCATCATCCACACATATCGCTAAACTGTGGAAGAAGCTAATTAGTCTGTAATGTCTAAAATCCTGATTCTCTTATTAGTGGGAACTCTCTGACCTGTCTTCCACTCCAGTGGAGCACACCAAGTGGAAAAATGCTTATTAAAATGCAGAAGTATACAAATCAGCTTATTGCTAAATGATTGTGGCATATCTGTTCCCAATTATATCCATATCAGGACTAGTTTTCAGTGTGTGTGGGTATGACCTAGTGATAATCAGAGGACATAGAAAAGATCATGTTAATGTTCTATATTAATAAGTTTTCTGCTTTCTCAAAATATCCTTTTGTTTAAGGCCACTACAGTGGCATAGAGGAATAAGGTCCTGACTATGGCCTAGCCTACTCAGGTTCTATTAGCAGCTCAGGCAACAACTGATGGTGTGGCAGAGAGACATGAGCATGCCCACCATGGCAGGGAGGGCACTTGTCAATGATGCTCTCTAAGGGGAGACATGTTCTAAACAAGGCAGTTGCCCTCAGACAAAGTCATCAAGTGTGGGGGGCAAGGAACCCTTCCACCCAATAGAAACACAGAAGGCGAAGCCTCCAGGATGGCTTTAGGATCCATAAGTGGCTGCAACAATACCAGAGTAAGTCAGAGGGTGTCAGGCTGGCTACTAGACCCAGCGTGGACATGGGGCACTGGGGGCCTTTAGGATGTTTCTCAGATAGTATTTAGATCAAAATAGTGAACCATTACTAGTAATTTGAATCTTTTCACTAGAACAAATAAATAAAACTTTATAGCATTACTTTGTATTTGTAGACTTCCTTTCCATTATATGTTATTTTGCAAGTTTTCCACAGTGCTCACAAATATTTTCTGTCCATGTCACCAATTCATGAGAGCATGACTTGAAACTAGTGCAGTCCTAGCACAGAAGTACTTTAAATCAAATTTCTCCACTTCTATAAGTTAATTAAGCTTGCTGCTGCTGCATTATTTAATTATTTACTGTATTTTTCTGCACTCTATCATTACATCTCACTGACTTTGCTGCTAGTTTTGCAGTACTGTAGACATTTTGATAGCATGTTTTTTTTACTAGCTTGTTACTTGTTCTGTAGTAAGCCACTTGTGGTCATACCTTGTGTGTTTTTACATTAAGGAGGCTTGAGACTATGTTCTAGTGGCAGTAGACAGCGGCCTGATATGTTGTGAGGTGGGAATCACACAGGAAGGCTTCATGTCTGACTTTTTTTTCTTATTTATTTTTTTTTGATTGACCAGTTGGCTATTTTGTTTATTTAGTTAGTTTTCCCTGCCTCTATAAGTGGTCAGCAGTGCTTTCTATGGACACAGGCATGTAGAACTTATATTTTTCCTATAGAACTGCCTCTGAAATCACCTGAGTCCTTAGTTGCGCAAGGAGCAACTAGTTTCCACATTGAGGAGCACCACCCATGAATTAAGTCTTAGATAACCTTGTTGCAGTCTTTACTCTTACAGCACCCAAGCTACCCTGCTGTAAACCCCTTTGTACTACCTCCCTTGTAGATCATGTAATAAGGACCTGCAGCCATGGATATGCACCTTCCTAATATCTCTGCAGCAATTTTGGTGGATATGGGCATCCTGAGGCAATGTAGCAATTGTCTCTTGTTTATTGACAACCAATTAATTGTTAAACAAATTAATATGGTATGTGAGAGATATTGGCAACCAATTAATAGTTAAACTAATACTCTATGCGAGACATACATTTACCCAATGTCGCTGGAGGTAAGGCTCTCACAAACAGCACTGATAATATCTGTGATAAAGGGAGATACTACCAGCACAGCTATCAGGAATTTTGTAAATAATTATATGTCATTTGTGAATATCAAACGGATCTATATAAGATGCTTGTGTTACTAATGTATTACAACAGTGTGTCATGTGTATAACAAACTGGTCTGTAGAGGCATGTGTGTTAAAAAAGTTATTTTATAAAGTGTTTGTGCTTAAAATTTAACTACAGTGTGCCCTGCTGGAAGAGAACAGAAATGTGCATGCACTATTGTAACTGTTTAAATGTATATATTGTAACAGTAAATACTAGACTACAGGACGTTAACTTCAGAAAATAGCTGAAATTTAATTTCTTTATAGGCTAGATCGGCGACATAATGTCTGTGCTGAGAAGCTTTCTGTATTGTCTTTGGAATGAACTAATTACTACCTCTGATAGTATGAAGGAATTCAATTGTTTTATGACTTACAGCATCTGCCAAAGATCTGAGGTCTATGTATTTTCATAGGCAGATGCTAAATACTACCAAGCTTCCAGCAGTGGAGGTTTCACCTGGGATAGAGTCAGATGACAAGAAATGATGTCATTCTGCAAGCTATCCCAACAGTAATATTTGAGATATTAATTTGAGAACTCCCTGAGAGAGAGAGTGCTTTCTGTATTCTGTCTTGGACCTGACAAGAACCATTCACCACAACATCTGCCTTGCTCTGTAAGTAAGTTTCTAGGGCATAGTAGCTCTGTTAGATATAGTTAGGAATATAACAAAGCTTAGTTTAGATATATTTTTTATTTATTTGAGACTGACCTGCAATGTTGTTTTAAATATTTCCTGTGATTTTGATCTGGGATGTCACTGTGAATATATACTGAGTATTTTATTGTTCTTTTATAATTTATTAAGTATATTTAAATTTTTTATTGTGGCTGATCTGTCTAGAGATTTTTAAGTTTTGAGAGTACTTGCATATTTATTTGGTGACACTGTGTGTGTCACTCCTAGCAGCCTTGCTCTTGGTCAAACTACCATTTGTATTAATATTAACATTGCGCAGTAAGATTGGACATCCTTTGTTAAGGGCCTTAAAGTAGTTGATAATGAGTTGGCTGGTGGCAGTGATAACTACCTTATAGTCTGGGCAAAAGGAGGCATAGCTAGTAAACCTTTGCCAGCCTTTCCCAGGTGTGTGTGTGTGTGTGTGTGTGTGTGTGTGTGTGTGTGTGTGTGTAAATCAAACCTCAAAGAGTGTTTGCGTCAGCTACTTGGGTAGGGACACAAAGCATTGGTTGTACAGAGAGGGTGCTGGAGGTTTTGGGTTGGCCACTCAGCTGAGATCTCAACTTTATAGCTGTGTCACTTGGGAGTCTTATTGGGGATCTGGAGAAATAGGGAGAAACCAGCCCCAGACTGACTGCAGTCTCTGTATGCTCTTAAGGGAAATTGCACTTGATGCAGAGAACTGCATCTGGAAGTAATGTGTGTACCTGTTATTCTCCCAGTGTACATCCCCCACTAGTGCCAGTGGTGAGAATTGAGGCTCCTTGATTACTGGTCCAGTGGTGGGTCATCACAATATCAACCAGGTTGCCAGAGAAGCACACATTGCTCCCATACCTCTCGACCTCTCAGTGCTAGAAATCTGGACAAAACCAAAAGAAATGTGTGTGGGGGGGGGGGGCAAAGACCCAAAATCAGAAACAGATTTTAAATATTGCTCCTATAAACTTACAAATTTCCTAGAATAGCATTACTATGCATTTTTCTGAAGGATATTAAGACTGAAACTCAAATATCTGTCATTATGTAGTATTATTTAATGACATCAATCCTCATTGATTTACAAGAAAACCGCCAATTTTATGAAGAACATACTAAAATATGAGGCACAAATGTGGACATTCTGCAAAAATCTGGACAGTTGATGAGTATGATTACTCCTACCACACTCACAGTACAGACCAGACACACAGACCCACAAATGTGGAGGCTCTCAAATGTAATCTTTGTAAACCCCAAGGACCCCCAAGACATTGCACTTATAACAAATATCCTTAACAACCCCAAAAGCACTTTACCAAAACAACACCCACCAAGACACATACAGCCACATCTCATGGTGTCTCAACTTCTAAGCCCATATGGCAAGCCACTGTACAATACAATATTTTGGTAGTCCCTTAGCCAAAAAAGCCAGTAAGTATCTTAAAAAGTAGTAGAACACAAGAACCCAGAATAATGAAAGTTATATAAATATCAAAAAAAAGTAAAGTAGCGCTTTCTGCCATGCTTCTCTTCTCAAAGTTTTTTTTTTTTTTTTTTGGATTTTTTAAAACTTTATTTTATGGTGTTGTGGTCGCTTCGCTTTTACTACAATATTTTGGTCTTAGGAGACTCCCTTGTGCGACATACAGATATTATACTTACCAGACTAAGTAAGGAGAGTATATCAGGGTCAGTTGTCTATCAGGTACCAGGATTCAACAGATCATGCATACACTCAGGACATTGAGCCACAAGTACCAGTATAACTCAGTCATAGTCCATGAGGATATAAATAACCTAAGATGTACCTCCATGGACTATATGAAAAGAGACATGCTAGAGCTCTTGAACTATGTGTCCCAGGCTTGTATGAGCCTAGCTTTAAGCAGCATTCTACATACTCCAAGAATGATGGATGCCACAATACAAACTAAATATTATTGATTTTAATAATCAGCTTAGTTTTTGGTGTCACTCAAAAAGCACGGGAGGATGCGGTCAATAGATTGTGCCACTTTGCCTGGGATGGCCTGCACCTATCCTTGCTAGACCTGCCCTTGCTAGAAATATTGGCTAAAACATTGCCCTCCCTCATAGTGTCTTTTCTAGGCAAGGTCAACCCGACAAACATTTCAACACAGCAAGACCAACCTAAGTAAATCTTAAGCTGTTACTGCTCAATTCCAGAAATCTAATCAAGAAAATCCGCTCCTTGCAAGCTTTCACCACCCTGGGAAATGTAGGCATTTGTGCAGTTACTAAGACATGGTGTAAAGCTGTGGGGAGCATCATGGCAGTACAGGGTTATAATGTCTTCTACACATTTTGACTATCTAAAGCACAGGAAGTGACAAAAGGTGGTGATCTCTCAATTTACATGAAAAATAAACACACCTCAAGACTTATCAAACAGTATAATGCACTTGAGCCTGTCCATATGAAAATTACCATAGGTAGAGGTTCATACTATATCCTTGCAAGCTATAGGTACCCCTGTATATCCCAGGAAAACAATAATACATATTTAAACATACTGGATACACTCTATTCAGCTACCATATTCATGGCCAATTTTAACTACCTTACTGTAAACTCTGAATCATACATATACAACTACAAGCATGCAAGCCCAAAGATTCCAGGACTTTGTAAACATAAACACCCCAGACCAGATAGTCCATATGCCCACTAGAGGATCCAACATCCAGGATTTGGTCCACACAAATATTGGGAATGCTATCTTCACCCCCCACTCCAATCTAACCCTGCAATTTTTAGGAACTATTCTAAAATAAACTTCCAACTACAAAGTGACATCCCCCCAAAATCCTGAGAACACAGGTACCTATGTGGAATTGTTCACATAATCCCAATTTCCCTGTACAATCATGATAATAGCTGTATAGAGACATGTGTACCTACCAGGAAAGGATAAACTCTGAAAACAAATCATTCTGTTGAACTCTTAACATTAATGGGAAGAACATTATGGCAAAAATTATAAAGTGCAATGCCCAGCAAAATACAAACTCCTTCATTAATCTAAACAAGCAACTCTGAGGGCTAATCAAGTCTAATAAACCAAATCTGATTTAAAAATAGGTTCTCAGATCAAGGACACTCACAAGACTTTCTTCTGCTATTTCTGCAACCTCAAAGGCAGTACACAACAATATGCCAAACTAATTATAAATTAAGCCACCTACATATTGCAGAAAGATATAATAAATCTCCAATTTTACCTCCCTCTCTCCCCAGAAACCCCCTCCGGAAATACCATGGAATGTAACCCCCCGACTTTCACTAGGAAATAGGTCCTCAATGCAGTCTCCTAGGTCAAGAACACTGCATTGATATGTCCTGATAATATCCCAGGATGCCTCCTAAATACCATGAAACACAAACTATCAGGACCACTAGAATGACTGTTTAACCACAGGCTTCTTGACTGTGAATGGAGGACTGCAACTGTAGTTTCTCTCTGCACAAGGACAGGCCATCTACAGACCCTTGTTACTAACTACAAACCCATAAGCCTGACTAGTCTCATATGCAAAGCGGTGGAAAGAATTGTTATGGAAATGATAAACAATGTCATAGCAGACCTTCAGACACTGGATCCAAAAAAATTTGGTTTCATCAAGTGCAGATTATGCCAACTCAGCCTCATGGACTTCTTCAAGATGATCACCAATGCAATGGATGAAAGCAAAATGGTGCATTTTGCCTACCTTGACTGGGCCAAAGTATCTGAATAGTACATCACTCAGGCATTGTAGACAAACACATAAAATTATGGATAAACCTTTGTGTCTCTTGCTGGACAATCAGTTGGCTGACATATGGGACCCAAGATGTTATGATAGGCCAGTCTACCTAAACAAATAGGCCATCACTAGCATATTCCCTCAGGGCTCTGTGCTGAGTTGGCTCTTTTTTGACATCTACTTCTCTGAAGTCAAAGACAACATCAAGGATATCTTGCTGACCAATACACACACACACACACACACACACACACACACACACACACACACACATATGTATGTATAAATTAATATACTATTAATGTAATAGGAAAAAACTTTGGGAAGTTGCTTATCACTGGAAACTACCACATTGATAATACACCCGACAACAACACCCAGCAGTTTGGAATTTGGGAATGCATGTAGAAAGCAACCTGGTCTTTGACTATTATGTGTCTACAGTAGTAAGGAAATCATTCAATGATACAAAACTTATGCAACTGATAAATGTAATAGTCAGTATAAAATAAGATGCTGGAATAAAAGAAAATGTTTCCAGTTGCGATCGCATGTTAAAAATAAGCAAAAGAATCCAATAAAGCATTTGAGAAATGCACAAAAGACTGTAAGATAAGGGTCTAAATATATTATCTTTTAGTGTAATCTCTACGATATCAAGATATGAGATTTATAGCAGCTCATATAAATGGTGAAGTCCTTTTCAGCTAAAATGTTTTATTAGTCCATTCTGGTTTTAACAAGATTGGTTTATAAATCAATCAGTTTAATATATATATGTGTTCAGCAAATATGAAACTATACTAACACTACATTATTTATACAGTTTTTGGCACTGTACCAAGCCATTACAAAATAATGAGCATGAGCATAAATAAAGCATAACATCATTTATCCACCATTAACTCCACATATAAATGCAAAAAAGAGCAAAATGCAGCTTCATAACTGGAAGAAAAGACTAGCAGCAGTAACAAAATCTGATGAAGCCATTAGTGAAAATCCATTCAGAAATATTTCAGCTTTACGGCACATATATTTCTTAAACTGGTAGTAACACATAACGTTTCATATTAAACCTGTCAGATACTGATCCATCATGGTGTTATGCTCTTTCTCAATATTTTTAGTGAGGACAATTTAGATCCAGATGATTGTATTGCACGCACCTTCAATGGTACTATACATTATAGATTCTCAGACAGCACAACAGCACTAGATCGTTTGATACAGTGCACCAATTACTTATAGGTTACTTAAAAACTTTTGTTTCCTTATGATTCCGTATATCTGAGGTGTAAGCATTTAATTAACTTAATGGCTTCCATCTCAAAACAGATTCAATATGTGGAACAGACACAGACCTAGCAAAGAGAACCTCTACTACACCCGCAAACACAGTAGTTAAGAGAGTATGAACAGTGTGTCCTTCCCAAACTATGTAGTAAGAACTTCAGCTCCAGAGACAGCAGCACACCCACTTTCACCTTACATACCCATAGCTAGTACACATACCTCTAAGAGTCACAAAGGTGCAGACCCCAGTCCTTTAAAGCCCAGCTAGACTGCATCTAGCCATGGTAATTTCTCAGTAATAAGTGGCTTTTTTTATCGGGATACTGATCTCATCAGTCATACAGTATGGAGCATTTTGGTATAGTACTACAGTTTAGATCCAACCATTGCCATAATTCATACAGGTGTCATTGAAACAGCTCTGTCATAGCTGTTTGCAAAGTAGGATAACCTCTTTAAATACATACTGCTTTGCATACCTACATGCAAAATCCACACATTCATATTATACATACAGTACATCTATGTAGGGTGTTAACCAGCTCTTTTTTTTCCTGTTTTCTGTTTACGCTGTGATCACTGGCCCAGTCTCGTTGTATATGGGCCATGAAGGGGGTGTTAGGGTTGGTTTTCATTGGGAAGGGTGACTACTGTTGAGGGGTTATACAGGGAATCAATGGGTAGTCATGGGAGAGTTGGGGAGATATACAGAGGTTCTGGGGTCTGTGGAGAGTAGTGGAGGTGGTGAACTTGGCAGCATATTACTCATGTATCCCTCCAGAATATGCCCATATCAATAATATATTTGCAGTACATACTTCTGTCTTTTGTGGTACAGAAAGCAAGACTTTTCTTCACCTACTATATAGGGACCCCAGGAGCACCTGATTAGAGACTCTTATGAAGGTTCCCAGAAGAAAATTGATGCCTGGCACAGTCTTGCTAAGATGGTGACCAATACTGCTGTCATAACTTTGATGAATAGTGCCAGCACCACTTTAGTGACATAAAGGAAGCACCACCCTGACCTTCTGAGCAAATGGGAAGAAGAGAACAGAGAGACAGGGTACCTGAGATGTAGTGTAGGTTTGATGGAAAGATCACCTCCTTGTTAATTCCCTTATAGGTTCATACATTCATAGGTAAGTACTAGGTTACCTGCCCATGTGGACCATTTTCAGCCTAGCCAATCTGCCTTTTGGTACTTGAATTAAACTGTCCCATTTGGTTACAGATTGGACTTACCCATCCCATGGTAGATAATTATATATTGCCCCAAGTGAGAATAGCTGGGATCATACCATAGATAATTTTAGGGGACCCATGCATGGAATAAAACATTTAGGAGCTGCCTCAGCACAATGGTAGCACAAGAGACTATCATGGAGTAGATTTCTTGTTTCCCATTCATAGATCCAAACTGCACTTGAGTATGGACAAGGATGAGCTTTGTTTTCTGTGAATGAAGAATCTGTTCCAGAGCAATGGTATCCTCTGAGAGATAAACCTGTCCCAACAAACCATTCTGCTGATGTTGAAAAAGAGGTTTAGATCCCTAAGCCAAATATTTCTCATACCATTTAACTTGCTGATGTGTGGTAAAACCATTAATATTGGGTCAGAGGATGAATTTCAGGCTGGACACAAGTCACTTCTTAGTAGTCTGTAGGATACCAATTTTAATGCCAGGCTCTGAGTCGGTCCATGTAGGAAATATTGTATAGGAATCATATCCTTGTATTTATTTATTTATTTATTTATTTATTTATTTATTTATATTTGTTGACTGGGAGTGTCTGACTGGATGTAGGTCCATTTTCAGTGGTGGCCCGGGGAGAAAAGCTCCACAGTTAAAATAAGCAGACAGTAGTTACATTGGATTACATAGCGATTAACAATTTACATAGCAATTACTTACAATATATTTACAGATGAAGAACATAGTACGTCAGTAGACAACCAGAATCTTTATCTGTGAAGTACATAACAGACATTAACAAATGTTAAAATAAGAAGTTCCTGCTGTACAAGTACTAGGCTTATGAGCATCTGAGCTTGCTATAATCAAGGTAGTTAGTGGAGTGGAAAGAAAGGTAGTGGTGGATGGGGTGGGTGATATTAAGAGTGGGAGTTGCAAGGGCATAGCCAGCATGTTTTTAGGTGCACTTTTAGTAAAGTTTTGAAGTGGGTGCATGATGGTACGGAGGTAATTGTGGGTGGGAGGGAGTTCCATAATTTGGTTATGGTGCAAAAGAATAGTGCTTCACCAGCAGAGTTATTGGCTTTAGTGATCTGCAAGTGATTTTTGTTGCTGGATCTTAGTGATCTGGTGGTGCGATAGGGTTGGAGTAGATTCTGGAGGGATGGGACATTTAGTGGATGGTTTACTAGTTTGTGGGTGAGTGAGAATTGATACCATTGAAGGAGGTGAGGGAGTTCAAGCCAGCCCAGTTCAGCAAGTGACAGACAGTGGTGACTATGGTAGGATGCCCCTGTGGCAAATTTGGCAATTTTGTTGTAGCAGGTCTCTAGCTTGTTTAGATCGCATTGCCTTAGGTTGGTATATATTGGAGAGGCATAAAGTAGGGTGGAGATAAGGTGGGAATTTGCTATTGAAATCATCGCTGCTTTGGTGAGAAGTTGCTTATTTCTGTATAGCGCTCCTAGTTTTTTGTGGACTTTTTTTACGGTCATGGATATGTGAATGTCAAATTTTAGTTTATTGTCTATTTCCACTCCTAGCAATTTGGTGTGTTCAGTTGGGTATATAGTGGTGTTGTCTTTTGCTGTGATGTTAAAGTGAGAGTTGTTTTGAGTATGTTTGGTGGGTTGGAAGATGAATAGTTTAGTTTTGTTTGGGTTGAGTATCAATTGGGCATCGGATAACCAAGTTTCACCAGAGGAAAAGGCTTCCTGTGTGACTTTTTGCAGTTTGGGTAGGGACTGGGCTGAGCAGATGATGGTTGAGTCATCTGCGTATTGTATGAGTGTGCCATGTTTGGTGGCAGAGGCTAGATTATTGGTGAAAACAGAGAAGAGTAGGGGTCCAAGGATGGATCCTTGGGGAACCGCTATGGAGACAGGTAGTTGGGGAGATATGTCATTCTGCCATACAACAGATTGTTGGCGGTCAGACAGGTAACTCTGAAACCAGTTGGTGACTGATTGTGAGAAGGATAGGTTGTTGAGGACAGAGATAAGTTGTTTGTGTGGGACCATGTCAAATGCTTTAGATAGGTCTAGGAAAGTAGCAGAGAAGAGATAGCCATTGTTTTTCTACTGAAGGATAGTGTTAGTAAAGGAGAGTAAGGCAGTGGTGGTGCTATGGTTTGGTCGGAAACCATGCTGAGTATTGGAAAGGAGGTTGTTAGTAAGGAGGTAGTCTGAGACCTGAGAGTGTATGCATCTCTCTAGTATATTGGAGAGTGGAGAGAGAATAGCTATGGGGCAGTAACTGATTAGTTCTGTGGAGGGTCCGCCTTTGTGGAGGGGAATTATATGTGATACTTTCCACAGTGTGGGACTGTAACTTTCTGACAGAGATCGGTTAATCAAGATGGATACTGGGTAGGCCAGAGCATCAGCTCCGATTTGTAGGTATTCACTTGAGAGGTTGCCTGATGCTAATCTGGTGGGCTTAAGTTTAGTTAAGAGTTTTTTTTTTATGTTGGAGGTAGGTACAGGAGAAAAAGAGAAGGCAGTGGGAAGATTACTAGTTGAAGGTGTGGGTTGGAGGGGAGGGGGGTTGTGTTGTTTAGCTAGTGATAGTATGGTTTGTGTGAAGTGTGTGTTGAATGAGGTAGCAATATTTTCTGAGGAGTGAGGGATGTTAGGAGGAGGTGTACTGACTTTACCTGGGTGGAGGATGGAGTTTATGGATGACCAGAATTGTTTGGGGATGTGTTGGGAGGAGTCTAGGGCAGACTGGTAGAATTGGAATTTGTCCTGTTTTATTAGCTTTTTGACTCTATTGTTTAGTTCTATGAATTTCTGTTTAGTTGAGGGGGTTTTGGTTTTGTGCAAGTGCTCCCAGACTTTATCCCTGTTTTTCATTTCTGACTTAGTGGTTTTCTGTAGCCATGGGGAGGGTTGTGCTTTGATTCTGGAAAGTCTTATGGGGGCATGGTAATTAAGGTTGCTCAGGAAGGTAGTATTAAAAAATTCATCTGCATCATCAAGACTGAGGTACTTTAGAGGAGGCCAGTTACATTCTTTGAGGGATGAGATGAATGTGAGTGGGTTAAAGTTTAGTTTTTTTACGTATTTGACAGTAGATGACAGGTTTAGCTTGGTATAGGTATTTTTTGAGTAGGAATGTTGGGGAGTGATCACTGAGGCTATCTGATAAGCAGCCTGTTATATATGACTGGGGGCTCTTACTGACTAGTATCCAGTCCAGGGTAGTGTGCTTGTTGGAGTTTTTATTTATCCTGGTTGGCGACTGGACTAGTTGGGTGAAGCCATGAAGGTTTACATGATGGGTTGGATGTTTGCTAGAACAGGATTGCCAGTCAATATTGAAATCACCTAAAATGATATTTTCTTGGGGGAGATGGTGGGTAGACCAGCTGAGGAGGTTTTCTAGTGGAGGGATGTTTTGGCCAGGTGGGAAGTAGCATCCAATTATGTTGATGGTTTTGTTTTGGTTTATTTTGAGGTTGGTATTATAATATTTCTTCATTCCCTATTTGTGGACCTGATGATTTTAAGATCTGGATGTTTAGATGCTGTTTAAATATTATAGCTACACCGCCTCCTTTCTTGTTTAGCCGGTCTATTCTTAGTATGCCATAACCTGTAGGAAGTATTTGCTCACTGGTAATGTGAGGTTTTAGCCACAGGATGACTATATCTGGGGAGTACAAGTCTATGGTGGCATGGAGTTCATGAACCTTGTTGGATATACTTCTAATATTTAGGCTTAGTAGAAGGAAGACACTTGGCTTTCTATTGGATGTAATATGGGAGAAGGGAAACTTTATGATTGTGCTCTTTGGGTAATAGGTATGGTGGGAGGGTTACTGTGTTAAGTTGTAGGGATGCTTTATGTTTGAGTAATATAGTTGATAGAATATGTGGGGGGTGCATAGGGATGTTTCTTCAGTTGGTGGGAGGGGAGCTGAGTGAGGGTGAGACATGAGTGGTGGTGTGAGTAGTAGTACAGTGGTAGTGGTTGAGTGAGGGAATGATGGAGTTTGGTAGGATGTAAGATATGCAAGGAGAGTGCATGCAGTGAGCATAGGTAAGGTATGCTTGTACATGTTATTTGAGGAGGTGTGATAGTAGTGGGAAGATGGAGGAGGTAGTGTTGGGTTAGCTCTGTGGTTGGCTACTGGAAAGATGGGAGGGGTTTATAGGTTCATAGGTTCATACTAGGCTATCTGCCTTAGGGCATTTATAAGCCTAGCCAGAATGTGTTTGGCTTTCGCCACCCATTTTAAATTTATTTTGATATGCCCTTTTTCGAGGTTAGTATACTGTGCCTCTGTCTAACAGTGACACAGAAGTGATACCCGGGGTAAACCTACGATCTCCCATCAACTCATCAAGATTCCACTTGAAGAGAGTCAATGAGGGACTCTACCTAACCTGGACTGGGATTTTATTCCAGAGTGAAGGGAGCCTCTGGGTTATGAATCTGTCCCTCTAGCATGTCCTATTTATTTCAGTGCTGAGGTTCAAGTCTCTCGGCTCGATGGGATTTGGATTTTCTGAGGTGCAGCATGTCCATTAATTCCGGGTTAGACATGGCTTTATACATCAGGCACAGATCGCCTCTGAACAGGTGGTATGCCACTGGGTAGAGCTGGAGTTTCTTTAACCGGGCAGCATATGGCATCTGTTTGAGCCCTTTGATCCTCTCGGTGAGGTACTTTTGGGGTCTTTCCAGTTGCTGCAGGTGTCTGGTAAGGTACATCCCAAAAGGGGCATTGTACTCAATTATGGGCCTGATGAGGGATGAGTAAAGAGGCACGATGACCTCCCCTGATCTAGATGTGAATCCCTTCATGATTAGGTGGGCTATATAAAATGTTTTTCTAACCACTTTGGCCACGTGGTTGTCAAATGAGAGATTGCTATCAACTTGGGTCCCCAGGTCCCTAATTACTTCTTCTGTACTTAATGGATTTCCACCTATGTGGTAATTTGTGGGCACTTTGTTTTTCCCAAAGGGGATGACTATACACTTTTTGGCATTTAGCTTGAGGCCATGGCTCTGGCACCAGTTGTCTGTTTCTATGAGGCCCTTTTGGAGGATGCTTGTGTCGGCTGGAGAGTCGATTATGGCGCCCAGTTTGCAGTCATCTGCGAACTTGGTCAGCCACAGTCCTTCTGTGTTGGCCTGTACCTCCGAGAAATATATACCGAACAAGAGAGGTCCCAGGACTGAGCCTTGTGGGACACCACTTGTAACTGGTTTGGAGTCTGACATGGCTCCAGCAATTCTAACCATGTGGGTTCTGTCCTTGAGCCAGTTTGCAATCCATCTAGTGACATAGGGGTTTATATTTAAGCTGGTGAGCTTATCTATAATGCCCGAGTGGGGTATTGTATCGAAGGCTTTTGCGACTTCCAGGTAGGCTGTGTGGACCACCTTCCCCTCGTCAATGGCCTTGGTGACTGTTTCAAAGAAATCAACCAGGTTTAAGAGGCAAGATCTGCCTTTAACAAAGCCGAACTGGGTAGGATCCAGTGTTTGTAGGTCCCCAATATCTTTATTTATGAGGTCCATGAAGATCCTTTCCATAGCTTTGCAGACCAAGCTAGTCAGGCTTATGGGGCGATAGTTTCCAGGATCCGTTGAGGCACCACCTTTATGGAGAGGGACCACTGTTGCTGTACGCCACTCTTTGGGCACATATCCTGTAGTAAGGCTGATATTGAACAGTAGTTTTATGTTTGGGTTTAGCTCTTCTTGGAGTTCATGTAGGACGCAGCTCGGGACACCATCTGGTCCCATTGATGCTGTGTTTTTGCTTTGAAGAGGGCAGCTCTTACCTGAGCATCTGAGATGTCAGGGGCAGCACTCTGCTGGGATAGATATTTGCCCTTTGGTGGGAGGGAGAAGTTTGCACTGAACCTGTCAGCTAGGATGTTGGCAATGTCTGTGGGTTCGGTGTATTTTTTGTCATTTTGGACTAATTCTGAGCATATCTGGGAATTACCACCCAGGTTCCTAACATAACTAAAGAAAGCCTTGTGATTATCCTTAGTGTCCTGTGCAATTTTTCTCTCGAAGCTGGCCTTAGACAATTTTATGTGTGCCTGTAGATTTTGCTAATACTGATCAGTGATGCCTTCCCTTTTTCGGATTTTGCTTTATCATTTAGTAGCTTCCTCCTTCTATTGTATAGTTTGTTTATGGCTGGGATCCACCAGACAGGACGTCTGCCTTTGGAGGATTGGGTCTTGGTTTTATTTGGGATCGCATGATCCATGCATTCCAGAAGGTGTTCATAGAATGCGTTTATAAAGGATTCTGCGGTCTGGGCCGTATTTTCCACAGGCCCGGGGGCTTTGAAGGATTCCACCTCAGTTTTGAGGAGTGTAAAATTTGCTTTAGAGAAGTTTTTCACTGTGGTTTTCTGGGCAGGGGGTGGGGTCGGGATGTGAATATCCAGTGAGATTAGTTTATGGTCTGATCTTACCAGTGAGGGATACACTTCTGGTCTGGAGCATAGAGTCCCCATGTTGGTGATGATCAGGTCCAGTATGTTTTCCCTCTTGTGGGAGTGGTAACAAGTTGTTCCATAGCATTTGAGTTTAAAAATTCTAGGAACCTTTGGGCTAGGGTGTTGGAGCTAGAGTAATGCTCCCAGTCTATGTTTGGGTAGTTGAAGTCGCCCAATATAATGGTGTTTGGAGAGACCTTCATATTTTCCAGTGTTCTCAGGAAGGCCGAGTGGGGTTCCTGGGTTTGGGAGGGTGGTCTGTAGCAGGCTATAAACTGGAAGGCAGTTTTACCCACTGTTAGTTGCACATGGATAGTCTCTGATGCTTCGTGCTTTGCCACCAACCTGGAGGTGTGGGTATCTTTGATGAATATCGATACTCCCCTCCTTTTGTGGTTCGGTCCAAGTTTTGGCCGAAAAGCATGGTATGAGGTATAACCTGGTAGTGCTGGGGTGCTCTCGGGAGCCCTGAACCAGGTTTCTGTTACTGCACAGATATCAATGTTCTCCATGCTAAGGAGAGTTTGCTGCGTGCATCTTGAGGTTTAGACTTCTGGCGTTGTGTAGCATTACTCTTAGTTTCTTATCCCTTGTGATACCTATGGAGGTGGGTTTGTCTTTTGAGCCTTGCCTAAAAAAGGCACTATGGGGGTAGCAAGAGCCTTTGCCAATATCCAAGCACAGGGTGACAGGTGCAAGCCGTCCCTAGCGAAGCATCGTGGCTTGTCGAGCATATCATCCCAAGCTGACAGGCATTGGATCCCCTTTGAATGACACCAGTACTTAAGCCAATTGTTGAAATTGATCATCTTGTCTTCATATTGTGGCATCATTCTTGGTGAGGGTAAGATGCTACTCAAGGTCAGGGTCATACCGGCCTGGGCTACATGCTCAGAGAGCTCCTTTATGTCTCTTTTCATGTAGTCCAGGGAGGTACGTCTCAGGTCATTCACACCAGCGTGGGCAATGACTGAGTCATATTTGTACTTGCCTTGGAGTGACCTGAGTGCTTGTGTTATGTGGCGGATCCTAGCGCCCGACAGGCTACTCACCGTGACCCTCTCCTTGTTCAGCCTGGTGAGCGGGACGTCAGTGTGCCTGACGATAGAGTCACCTATTACAAGTGTATCAGGTGTGTTGTTTAGTCTTAAGGGCTGTGACTGTTCGGCACACTGGCTTTGTGAGATATGTGTTGCACGTGTTTTGTTTTGGGGTAAGGGCTGCTTGGGTGTCTGCTTTGGAGGTCTCTGCTGCTTTGGCAGATCTTTATTTAGAGCCTCCGAGTATGTTTTTGTGTGATTATGTGTTTGGTTTGCTGTCGTGGTAGGTCTATGTGAGACTGGAATTGTAGTGAGTGTGGTTTCCTTCTCCTCCTGACTGGTTATGCCAGTACTGAGTTGAGAGAGCTTAGCCTCCAGTTTGGCAATATGGTTGCATCTCTCACATGTGTTGGAATTTGTTGGGAGGAGGAGAGGGTTGTCTGTGTACATGAGGCAGTTGTAACATTGCCTCAAGATTCCCAGATTCACCAGCTGGACCGGAGAGGAGATTGACAACTGACCTTTGGACATGCTAGAATAATATTGGGAATTCCTTAATAATTGAAAACCAGGGCCAGTGGGGAGTGAGAGTGTAGTGCTTTTCATTTTTAGTGCTGACATATAATTGCTTTAGTGAGCAAGTGCCAGGTAACTTAAGTGCAATGTGTTACAGGTAACTTAAATGCAAAAACGACAAACAGTAACTTTCTTTCAAGTGAAACAAGGAAATAAGTACAGTAAGCAATGCAGATATCACTAGTGATCCACAGAAGCACTGAGAAGCCGCGTATTAGGTGGAATTAGCGTTCCAGGGAAATAACAAGCAAACAAACAACAAGCATATAAACAAAGCTAGATTCAGCAGGCCTGGATCTAGTCTATGCTACAGCAAACAAGGTGTACCAATTTCAGTAAGATACAGTTCAAATATTCAGGCACTATAAACCTTTAACCAGAAATTCCCAGCTCAGAAGGGCAGAGTCCAGCCTCTTCTTCCACAAGAGTGCAGACCACAAACCTTCTTAATGTAAAATAACTGGCCTGAAGCCCAAGTGCTTAAACCAGAACTAATACACTTTAAGAATAACAGACACTGGGCTCTCAATCAGCAGTTCCCAACTTAGAAGGATGAAAGCTACCTGTCCTGCCACCACAGTGCATGCCACAAACCTTCCTAATGTAAAACAACTGGTCTGAAGCCCAAGTGCTTAATCCAAAAGACTTAGAATGACAGCTAAACTTTAATCAAGTTACTACCAAGCAGTAATAAATACAATTGAATACTTTAGAAAATTCCTGGATTAGTGCTCAAGTTACACAAACAAAGCTAGATCCAGCAGGCCCGAATCCAGTCTATGCCACAGCAAACAAGGCGCACCAACTTCAGTAAGAAGCAGTTCAGATATGCATACACTATAAGCCTTCAATCAGAAATTTCCAGCTCAGAAGGGCAGAGTCCAGCCTCTCCTCCCACAAGAGTGCAGAACACAAACCCTCTTAATGTAAAATAACTGGCCTGAAAGCCCAAGTGCTTAAACCAGAATTAATACACTTTTAGAATAACAGACACTGAGCCCTCAATCAGCAGTTCCCAACCTAGAAGGATGTAAGCTACCTGTTCTGCCACTACAGTGCAGACCACAAACCCTCTCAGTGCAAAACAACTGGTCCGAAGCCCAAGTGTTTAAACCAGAAGGCTTAGAATGAGTTACACCAAGCAGTAATAAATACAATTGAGTACTTTTAAGATGATGCAAAAGTAAAAAAAAAAGTAGGTAGAAACACAAGTACAGTAAAAGCATATGACATTTTTTTTTTTTTTCTGAACAAGTGCTGGAGATCAAAGAAACAGATTTGAGTGCTGAAACTAGAAAACTGGCTAGTTATAGGGAAAAAAACTAAGCTAGAAGGCTTCCCTCCAACACAGAAGGGTTTGGGGGCTCAGAAGCCTACAAATAGTCTATACCACTTAACAGGAAAGGCAGGAAACAAGCTTAATTTTTTTTTTTTTTTCTGTTACCCAGATGCTCTCTTTGTACACAGTAGGAGTGCCTGAAATCAGAATATGATCTCACTGCACTCAGTTGAGTGAGCAAATGAGATGGGCCCAGAAGGAGTATCCAAACACAAATTTACAAGAGGGGCGGGCAGCTGCAAGGCCACTAAGATTAACACCAAAATAAAAACAGGGTGGGTGGGTGGGACTAACTGAAGAGCAGAGTGGAAACTTCCAGTTCAGCTAATATTCCTTCCACACAGTCAAAATCAATGTAAATACTGTATTTAAAAAAAAAAAAAAAACAGATAAAGGTACTTAAATTCTCTTATACGTCCAGTTGAATATAGCAAGTTCTTAGCCGGCCAAAGCTGAGGTTTTTAAGCAGAAAATATTTCACACTGTACCACTTAAATAGGCAAGGACAGGAAATCAAAGAATGTGACTACCCCCACACCTGTAATTACTAGCAAATAACAAAATTCAGCAAACACTGACTAACTTCCAGTTCAGCTAATATTCCTTCCACACTGAAGAGCAGAGTGAAAACTTCCAGTTCAGCTAATATTCCTTCCACACAGTCAAAATCAATTTAAATACTGTATGTTTTTCGCAAAAAAAGAACAGATAAGCGTACTTAAATTCTCTTATACGTCCAGTTGATTATAGCAAGTTCTTAGCCGGCCAAAGCTGAGGTTTTAAGCAGAAAATATTTCACACTGTACCACTTAAATAGGCAAGGACAGGAAATCAAAGAATGTGACTACCCCCACACCTGTAATTACTAGCAAATAACAAAATTCAGCAAACACTGACTAACTTCCAGTTCAGCTAATATTCCTTCCACACTGAAGAGCAGAGTGAAAACTTCCAGTTCAGCTAATATTCCTTCCACACAGTCAAAATCAATTTAAATACTGTATTTTTGAAAAAAAGAACAGATAAAGGTACTTAAATTCTCTTATACGTCCAGTTGAATATAGCAAGTTCTTAGCCGGCCAAAGCTGAGGTTTAAGCAGAAAATATTTCACACTGTACCACTTAAATAGGCAAGGACAGGAAATCAAAGAATGTGACTACCCCCACACCTGTAATTACTAGCAAATAACAAAATTCAGCAAACACTGACTAACTTCCAGTTCAGCTAATATTCCTTCCACACTGAAGAGCAGAGTGAAAACTTCCAGTTCAGCTAATATTCCTTCCACACAGTCAAAATCAATTTAAATACTGTATTTTTTGAAAAAAAGAACAGATAAAGGTACTTAAATTCTCTTATACGTCCAGTTGAATATAGCAAGTTCTTAGCCGGCCAAAGCTGAGGTTTTTAAGCAGAAAATATTTCACACTGTACCACTTAAATAGGCAAGGACAGGAAATCAAAGAATGTGACTACCCCCACACCTGTAATTACTAGCAAATAACAAAATTCAGCAAACACTGGCTAACTTCCAGTTCAGCTAATATTCCTTCCACACTGAAGAGCAGAGTGAAAACTTCCAGTTCAGCTAATATTCCTTCCACACAGTCAAAATCAATTTAAATACTGTATTTTTTTGTAAATATAGAACAGATAAAGGTACTTAAATTCTCTTATACGTCCAGTTGAATATAGCAAGTTCTTAGCCGGCCAAAGCTGAGGTTTTTAAGCAGAAAATATTTCACACTGTACCACTTAAATAGGCAAGGACAGGAAATCAAAGAATGTGACTACCCCCACACCTGTAATTATTAGCAAATAACAAAATTCAGCAAACACTGACTAACTTCCAGTTCAGCTAATATTCCTTCCACACTGAAGAGCAGAGTGAAAACTTCCAGTTCAGCTAATATTCCTTCCACACAGTCAAAATCAATTTAAATACTGTATTTTTTTTGAAAAAAAAGAACAGATAAAGGTTTGAGTGTAATAAAGGTGGGACCACTGGGGGCGGGAGGGAATAGGGGCAGGGTGGGGAGCGAAGCAGGTAGAGACCCTGTTAGCTGCTCTTATGAGGGGGATGGAAACAATCAGGTAACAGAGTTAACTGATAAATGAACATATGATAGTGACAAGGGTGGTTGTAGTTGTAAAAATGGTGCCTGCCACAGGTAATATTTATTAACTTTGGGATTGTCTTAAGGTAGTAAACAGGGAAGGGGGAGGGGAGAGCAAGGGTGTGAGCAGGCAGCTCTTTGTACTGCTGCTAATGAGCCAAAGCAAAGACAAGTTTGTGTTTAAGAAACAATCACAATTGACCAAGAACTGCTCTGAAACTGTAAGTCATTTCTTAACTGGAAAAACAGGATAACCTTGTATCAGTAGGCTACTGTGGTCTCAGTTTAAATTAACAAACACACAGTATTGATCAGTTATGGATACTATATGCTAATAGAAGGGAATAAGAGAGAAACTAGAAGATGAGTGTGTGTGTGTGTGTGTGTGTGTGTGTGTGTGTGTGTGTGTGTGTGTGTGTGTGTGTGTGTGTGTGTGTGTGTGTATGGGGGGGGGGGGGCTGCTTGCTGTTTACAAGCCAAAGCAGAGTGCTCTCCAGGGGAAAATGAATATTGGCTCAAACAGGTAGACACATACTCAAAGTTAACTTTAGCTGTTTGCAGACAGTTCAGACCCAGACTGCGCTTTTCTTATAAGAATGATAAAGGTGGTACCACAGTTGAATACTTAAGAGTGGTGTTAGGTCTAGAAAAAAGAGTACAGAGAGGAGTAAGCACTTTGAGATGGTAAAGATATATTAGAAAGATTACAAAAAACAAACTGAGCAAATAGCTACTGTATATGCAGGAAAATATCTTGAACTAACAACTAGTATATGCAGTACTGAGCCAATTGGAAAACATCTGTTAGAAAAACCTCAAGACAGTTATGCAGTCACAGATAAAAATATAGCGAGCAGCACTCTGTCGAGGTTGTCTAATATGATTCTATCCACCAGTAACAGCACAATTATATAGAAATAATTAGACACCAGTATGAGCTGTCTACACACAACACAATTACATGAATAACATTAGTGAACAAGGTGCAGCTATGCAAACAGA
The DNA here is from genome assembly GCF_019279795.1 of Protopterus annectens. Taxonomy (NCBI): domain Eukaryota; kingdom Metazoa; phylum Chordata; order Ceratodontiformes; family Protopteridae; genus Protopterus; species Protopterus annectens. Next base: position 1,700,937,011 of record NC_056725.1, on the reverse strand, counting down.
CCATACTATTATACTAAAAACAACTTGGTGCAGACAAAATGCTAGCATGGCATAGTAACTTCCAATAATAAAGCATAAATCATATTAGATGTCTAACACAATTCAACATAAACGTATACAGTTGTAAAATGTCTAACACAATTTTTTTTCTTCCAGTAAGGTAGCTCTGTGGGCATTTTAGTTGTTGCATGTGTCTGGACAGATATATGCCAAAGAGGGCATTATACTCAATGATTTGCATAATGAGGGCTGAGTAAGGGGGACAATGATATCTCTAGCTCTAGACACAGTCTGTTTATTTATAACCTGTGCATTATAGAAGGACTTCCGTATGACAATAGACACATGTTGGTTTAAAGTTAGATCACTGTCCACATAAGTTCCCAAATCCCAAACAACTGGGTCAGTTCCTAGGGTTGTATTGTCAATGTGGTAGTTCCCTGGGGTAGATGACTTCCTAAAGGATACAATAATGCATTTTTTAACATTTAGTTTCAGTCCATGATTGTTGGCACTATTTATTTATTTGGGACAAACCTTCCTGCAGGATGGCTAAATCCTTTGGGAATTCAATGACTGCTCCAAGATTGCAGTCGTCGGCAAACATAGTCATCCACAGCCCTTTGGTATTGGCTTTTACTACAACTAAGTAGAAGCCAAACTGGAAAGATCCCAGCATAGCACCCTGAGGGACTCCAACAGTGAGGTTTCTCTTTTTGCAGGTAACTTCCCCTATTCTGATTTCCTGCATGCTATCTGTGAACCAGTTGGCAATCCAACAGATGACATAGGGGTTTATTCCCAGTTTGTTTATTTTTTTCTACTATGCCTCAGTAGGGGATTATGCCAGGTCAAGTTATCTGGTGTGTATATCTACTATGCTTGAGTGGAGGATTGTGTCAATGGTTTTGGCCAGGTTGAGGTATGTTTTACCTTCAGCCATTGCTTTGGAGTCCTTTTCAAAAAAGTCTACCAGTCTTAAATTGACCCAGGGTAAATGGACTCTTACTGGACATTTAATGGACATGTGTTGTTTTTGTTGCTTTTGTTCTTCTACTCAGGAGGAACTATCAGAGAATGTCATCTGTATTAAGGAAAATGGAACAGCTCTGCAGGCATAGGGGTGAGTATGATTTAATGTCCTGTTAGGTTGTATTATGGTGCAGAGCTGTAGTGCAGCTGTAAGTGCTGCTGTTGTGTTTATAGGTATCACTAAAACTACTCAGTCACATTTGTTTGCACAGTAGCACAGCCCCTGTAAAACCCCTGTAAATACACAGTTTGTACACTCACATGTAGAATCTACATTTTCATGGGATATGCACAGTACTTCATAAGGAGATGACTGACTTTGCCTACTTGCACTGTATAACCACAGCCTCACAGTGCCTGAAATGCACTGTGGTTGCTACATTCTTCTTTATACACTGGCCCAGTCCAAGTATGCATGGGCTATGGGGTTTAGAGTGGGTGTCTGCGGGAGGTGTTGGAGTAAGGGTTCATTAAGGATGGTGGGGTTCAGTATGGTGGCATAGGGAGTAATTTGGAAAATCATATGGGGATGATTGGTTAAGATTTGTGGTGGGCCGTTGTAGTGGGACCCTTGGTAGCATATTGCTTATGCATCACTCCACCACATGTCCCTGTCAGTGATACCTTATGGCATACCTTGCATTTTGTTCTTCTGCTATGCTGAGTGCCCTGTTGCATAGCAAATTAGCTTACAATCTTTGCAAAGCACCTGCTAATAGCTGTGTCTTTTGGATATCACTGCTTCTTTATTTGTTGTATAGTACAGTGCCCTCATATTGGCTAGACTTGTAATAGTCTGCAGACTGATAACCTAGTATTTACCTATATTTCACCAGTGGAAGATGAAGTATGAGCCAGACCATAGAGCCAGACATCAGGCATATGGTTAAAAAAGTGAAAGCAGTAATCAGTGAAGGCATGGGGATCTGCAATCATAAAATCTCCACAGGCTGTTATAGTGGTTATCAATCTACCAAGAAGTATAAAATGATAGACTCTGGAGCAGAAGCTCAGAAGCAGCTACTCAGCTGGGCATACCAGGACTCAGTGTAAGAATAGAAGGACACAGGCATCATCCCAACTGCTGCATGTAACCATGCAATGTTAGGTAAAAAGGAATGCAGCTTGAATTTAAAGTGTAACACAATGTTTCTTATAAGTGCCAGCTCTTGACACATCCTCACCTGACACACTGTGCATACTGCTACTGGGGGTCATTGTGGGACAAAGAAAAATCATAAGAAGATTGGAAGAACTGGGCTACACAAGTAAGCTGAAAGTTCTAAACATATAATTCCTGTTGGAAAATACATGTAAGCTTTATTGATCAACAATAACTATGGGGAAAGGGTTACAGGGCCGAATTCACAAAAAAAGGAGAGAAAGAATGTAGGACACATGACTAGTAAAGTAAACAGCACAGCTACCAAGGTAAAGCAGTGTGTTAGTTCTTTAGAGAACAAACAGAGGGCCCGCAGACACACTTCTTCATATGGTAGTAGTTTGATAGTGAATCCAAGAAGAAAGTGAACAGGGATCCAGGTACCAGTAAAAGGGAAGGTGAATCTATTTGGTGGTGGATCAGGCAAATGTGTTTTGGCTAGCTCTCTGTTTTCAATAACTGAAGAGCCTGAGGTCTGCTTCTCTTGCTAGATCTCTCTCTCTCTCAATATATATATATATATATATATATATATATATATATATATATATATATATATATAGCAAGCATGAGGAAAAAGTGTGGTTTGTAGATAATTAGTCTGCTAAAGAAAATGAAAGACAAAAGATAGAATAGATAAAAGGAATTATTCCCTTATGGCAGAAATTTGAAAAACAGAATACAGCAAGGATAGCCAACAAAACAGCAGTATCTGGATCCAGGAGGTGAAGCTTTGCAACAAGTCCTACCAGCTCAAGGTCATGATAACCCAGCATTTGGGAGAGAGGATGGGGAACAGCAAAAAACACCAAATAGTGCATTTTATTGAGTGATATTGAAACAAGCAAGCTATAGAAGAAGGAAGTACATGCTGCATAAGCAGATGGGAAACAGATGAAAAAATGTGCCATAGACACAAAAAAAAATTCACCTTCAATGGCCTCGGTATCCCAGAATGAATGTGTCAGACATGAGATGAAAAAGAAGAATAAACTCAAGCTTAATGGTATGGACAACCTTCAAGATACTTGTGAACACCATTGTTTAACTCTGGGTGTTAAGTTCCCTATTTCACAGTATTTTTCTTCATATCTCTCAACTGTCCAGATTTTTGCCTCACATTTTTTGTCTGCTCCTTATAAAATTTGTGCCTTTCTGGCAAACCAGTGGGGATTGAAATCACTAAATAACAACATACATTTGGGTTTCAGACTTCATATAGGTTCACAGGTGTGTATTAGGCTAGCAGCTCTGGAGTCTATATAAGCCTAGCTCGAGAAGATTCCCTGGCACCATGCTGCCCAAAGTTAGTTCCCAGTGTCCCTGTCAAGCAAGGTCACTGAAGTGATCCCCCAGGGTGAACTTCCTATTACCCACCCACTCGTCACGATTTCTTTTAAAGAGGGCCAGTAAAGTGCTCTGCTTGACATGAATGAGAAGTTCGTTTCAGAGTATGGGAAGTCTCTGGGTTAGGGACCGTCAGGAAATACATGAAACACAAATCCTGTTATTCTAGCAACTTTCTAAGTTTATAGTAGTGATATTTAAAATTTGCCCAAATTTTTGGGACTTTGTTTCCCCATTATTTTAGACTTTGTCCAGATTTCTTGTACTAAGAGATTGAGAGGTATGTTCTGGATATACTCATGGTATTTAGGTATAGAATATACAAAGGTAATGAATCCTTACTGAAACGCCACACTAAGTATGCAGAACATTTTGGATCTTGTTGTTTGACATGAGACAATATCAGGGGTTGTGTGTACAGCAAGGAATACCTGACATTTCCAACTACATTCCACCATCAGTATGAGAGCAGTGAAAGGCAAAGCGATAGAAAATGGAGTGTATCAAAAATGAGAGAAAAGGGATCCAAGAATGATACAGTTCTGCAGGATATTAATACTACGATCATTATCGGTATTACTATTGTGAGGCTGGGGGGAAAGCATTGGGTTGTTGGGTCAGGGTCTATAGACAAATCTCAAAAAGTGTCCATATGCACTGATGCATCAGTCTGGGTAAAGCCTGACATTAGTCTTTATAATGCTGGTTTGACTTTCTGTTTTCTAAACATAAAAGTAGTAAATCACTGCAATAGGTGTAGTTACTGATTTCATGTCCTTACTTGTCTAACCAGTATCAAAAGAACCTCAAGACAGGATATATATGAAAGAATGAAAAAAAAATGTGTATTTTCTGGTAATCACTACCGGTAGTTATTAACCATAAACTGTGACAATGAGAGTGCCCAATCAATTGTCTTAGTCCCGGACAAGTGTTGCATCCAATCCAACAATGTGCAACATCTGAAATACAGAAAGCTTCCTCAGTCACATTGGAACAAGTCTAAGCTCCTACAGCTGATATTTTCAGTTCTGTTATGTGCAGATATGTAATCCACCAGGCTCCAGCTACTACTACTGAAAAATAAAAGAACACAATATCCTACAAAATAGAGACAAAAACTGGTATTTCTGTTTTGTTCAGTTACCTTCTACTACATTATTTTCTTTTTACTCTTGCCATCACCTATCAGCCAAACTACATCAAGATAATAATGTGGGCATACGGTCCATCAGCAGTAACATCTCTAGTCAAGACCAGACCGGACTCCTGCTTGCATCAAAAAAAACCCTTCCACTTTGCTTTCCTAAAATACAAATGCAAACTAATTCCACTGAGTATTTAGCACAGAAGGGAAACAGTTACAAGTGATCCCAATACCACAGTGTCAAAGGTTTTAACATTATATACCTGCTGGTGTAGACTTTCCAACATCTTCCTTCAAATAGAAAATCCACTCAGGGACTAGTGATGACAGAAGAGTAAGGCTGTCTGATCACTCACTCACTCCACCAGTGGAAATTGTGAAATGGAAAGAAATGATCAATATGGCATACCATATCATGGAAAAAAGTTAGGGAAACCTGCAGGAACTGGTCTGCATGTTGAGAAGTGAAAAAAATCCAGTGCAACACTATCAGGGAAGTAAAGTAGGCCCAACACCAAGGTCCAAGAGGGAACTACACCTAGTGGAGAAGGGGATCATGAATCCCTACAAGCCCACTGTGGTACACCACCTCCCATAATTTTGAAAAATGAGTAACGTGGAACACTTATTAACAGCTTTCCAACAACTTTAATTGGCAAAACCATAGCAAGGTTAGGTTAATATGCCCTGCTACAGTTCTAAATTTTTTCAATGAATTCATATTATTCAATGTAATTTACAATGTATAACATTTAAAAAAGTGTTAAGACTTAAATTAGTGTCAGACCTTTTCAATGTAAAAATCTGAGAAACATGGCTCTTCAAAACTTAATTGAGAAACATTCCTCATAATAAGGTACACATGAGCACTATATATTTTTTTACCCCTGTATTATGGGCTTTCCATGCATGTGCACAGTTCATCACAGGCGCTCAGGCATGTGCATGACATCACGTAGAACCATATCTGTCCAGTGTCAAGATTTTCTCAGAATGTCCAGAGTTTTGTGTCATATTTTTGGTCTGTTTCTCCAAAAATTGTGTTTTTTCTGGGAAATCACTGACAAATTGTTAAGAACTGAAGTCAGAAAATAATAACAGAAATTTGAGTTTTAGAGTACATATCCTATATAAAATTGTGTTTAGGATACAACTGATAGCTGACATTCAGGTACAAGATTGTTTTTCAGATACATATATTGTTTTTCAGGTCCTTCTAATTTGTAGTTGATGGACTATTATTATAGTATGTCTGTGGGATTTGTAATGTCCATGTGTGGTCACAATAATTAATTTCAGTGGGTTTTCTATGCCAACAGAAACATGGCAAAGAAACAGGCACAGAAATCCACATCCACCTGCAAGCCAAAATTTACTGTGGTGGGACTCGCAGTAGTAGCAGAGGCCCTCCACCATGGTAGATGGCTCTTTGTTTCCACCTCTGCTGAGCAGCCCTCCCATGACCATGCCTGGCATGCATTTGTCACCAATATAAATGTTGTGGGTGGTCAAGATTGAAAATGTGATATGGCTTGCCACCCAAATGACCAATATGGTCTGTGCTGCCAAAGACAGCACAGGCTGGAGCATAGGAATGGAGGGTGACAGGTGGTGGGCTATCTACAGAACCACCACTTACAGAGGTAGAGGAATTCTTTGCCTCGCATAATAACAGTACCACCTCCACAGAGTTCCACAGTGCAGTGCTGAATGTCAGGGCAAAGACAAATAAGCCTTAGAAAATGTTTACTGAAGATACCCCAGGTATGTAGTCCTACCATCTCAATCTGCACCTGTTTTTACCTGTTAGTCAGATTAAAGTGTGTAAAATACCTGTCTTACTTGTGTCATGTAGGTATATCTAGTATCTAGGTGCAACATACATCTACACAAGGTATGAGCATGGTTTTACATCAATATTATATATATATATATATATATATATATATATATATATATATATATATATATATATATATATATATATATATATTTAGAACTATACTAATATTTGTTGCCAGTGTTATTTTGACGCTGGGTCATACTTACACTGAATACATTTAGTTTAGGTGTGTTTACAGGTGAAACTTTGACTGACATCAGCACTGTGGAACTACCCCTGTTGGAGGATTCTTAGTCTCTGATGATAATAGCGGGAACAGGCTGGCAAAATCAGGGGATGCAAATTGTGTGTTGGACAGAGGGAGTCTGATGCCTACTCAGGTTCTGGATGCACCCTCTATGCCTGTGCATGCCAAGAACATGCTACCATTTCACAGTGGACAGGTTGCTGGTGACACAATAGATAAGGGAATTTTGTAGGACCCCAGTGGATATATACTTGAATTTCCCCCCTAGAATTTGTAGGCATGAGAGTTCACATAGACAGGGTTAATAGCAATAGATGTCGAAGATATAGTTACCACCTTCACCCTGGGATGGTGTGTCAGTAGCTGGCACCTAAACTATGTGCAGGGTCATTGCAGTAGCACAGATGTACTGTATTAGGCAATGTTCAATACTTTTCCTCTGCTCCCTGCAGCTCTAAGGCCTGTTGTCCTTTCCCATTGTTTTTTGCACTGTTGTGTCACCTGTTCAATTCTCCTTGAATTAGACCAAACCTTAACTCATACATAACATACCTCTGAGCTTGTCAGTACCTTTGAGTGCTTGGAAATGCCTGTATCACTGATTGTTTTTGTTGGTCTCTTCTGCTCCTTCCTCCTTCTAAGCTCTTCCTGCTCCATTCAACTTTCAGGCTCACTCCGTTCCCCTACCCTGCCCCCAATTCCCACACATCCCAGTGCTTCTATAATTATAACCCCAAAACCACAACCCTCTAGCATTCAGTCTATGTAAACAATCCACACCCACCTCCTCATCCACTAACCCCTCCTGTTTCCACTACCCAGGACCCTCCCCTTACCTGTTCTTACCTTCCCTCCTTCTCCATTCTTACTACCAAAGACCTCACACCACTTTACCTTCTGCTAATTCCTTCTCCCCTTTGCACATCCTCACTGCATACTATAATCTTACACTACCATGCAAATCAAACCTATAAATACTCTACCATTAATACGTCTACATTTCCTCCTCTACTGCCTACTCTATTTTACCAAACTACCTGAATTTTCATACTCCTCTCTCTATCATACAACTTCAAAACATTTCTTAAAAGAATCTCACCTCTCAACTTATATCACTCATCATCTCTATTACTATAATGACTCTCTCCTCATTAATAGAAGGATTCTTCCTGATATCTGTAATACAGTCCCAATCCCTCACAATCCATGCCTCTCCAGCTACCCTGCTCTCAACCCCAACTCCAAAAATTCTAAAGACTTTGCCTCCTTCCTACTCCAACTGATCTCTATCCTCCTCTCTGGTGACATACATACTAATCCTGGAGCCTCAAACAATCATGCTTCTAATCCTAACTTGTCTTCCTCACTCTCTCACCATAAATCTTTCCTTTTTCCTACCATTAACACCCACAGTTTATACTATAAACTTCCTACCCTTCATGTCTGGCTATACCATTACCACCCTGACATTCTCTCTATCACTGAAACATGGCTAAAAACCCACATAAAAGATTTTGAAATTACCCCTCCCAACTACAAGATCATAAGAAATTACAGAATTCTAAAGAAAGGTGGTAGAGTAGCCCTACATTTCTCCTCCTTCCTAACAGTGAAACCTATACTCCAATTCACAACAGCTGAACTAACCCTGACCCTCCCAAAAATTAATAACCATAATAACATATGTATAGCTGCTTTTTATATTCCACCAGGAAATAACATCCCCATTTTTGAAGATATCCTGTCTTGGTTCTCATCCAATATAAACAATGAAACTATAAAAAATCGTACCCTAAAAAACTTCAACCCTCTAGCTTTCTCTGACTCACTAAAACATATGAACTGGAACCCTGTAAAAACTCTCCTTCTTAACAACGCTGTTAAATACTTCAATTCTACATTCAATAACCTACTAGATAGCTTTACTCCCCCCAGAACTAAAAGAATCAATACCAAATTTACCCCTTGGCTAACTAAAGCAACTATTACATTCATGCATCTCGGAAATAAATCTTGGAAGCATTACCATAAATCTAAAACACCTATCACCCTTATTGAGTATAAGCAACTTCATAATAAAGTGAAAAAAATGCTTTAGAATGAAAGTCCTACTACTCCAATCTTCAAAACATTCATAGATCCAACCCCAAAAATTTTGGAACAGTATATCTGCTCTCCTCTCTCCTGGCAAAAAAGACAATCCCTCCCCTGACCCTAACTCTCCAGATCACATCTTAGCTACCCAGTTCAACTCTTTCTTTATTAATTCAATAGCCAAGCTCACCACATCTTTCTCCAATAACACTTCTACTCCACTCTCATCCCACACCCTCAACTCTAGTCCTACCGACATCAACACTACTCATCTCCCCCCCTTTACCATACACCCTGTCACTTTACACACCATAAAAAAACTTCTACTAAACTAAAACCATGATCTCATGCCCCAGACAACCTTCCATCTAACTTTCTCAAGCTGGCTGCAGATGGCATAGCCCTTCCCATCACCATACTTATCAACCATTCAATCCAAGAATCCTATGCACCCCTCCTCTGGAAGAAAGTGTTAATCATTTCCTTCCACAAAGGAGGCAACAATACTGAAATCTCCAACTTCCGTCCTATAGCCATCCTGTCCCCTATCTCAAAAGCCCTTAAAAAATGTATATACTTGCAACTCCTTCCCTACCTCCTAGACAATCGACTTTTTTCTCCAACTCAGCACGGATTTAGACCTGGACATAATACTACCACTGCCATTCTCTCCTTCCTTGACATCATCAACTGTGCCTGAGACTTTAGCAACATTGTATCGACCCTTCTCCTAGACTTATCAAAGGCCTTTGATACTGTTATTCACAAACTTCTCTTGTCCAAACTCTCTCTTCTCAATCTCTCCCCTCCTCTATTAACTGGTTTTCCAGTTACCTTTCTAATAGACTACAAGCCATCAAGTGGAACAATAGTACCTCTTGCTTCCTTCACACTCCAACAGTAGTTCCACAAGGCTCTAAACTGGGTCCCTTACTTTTTAACATCTTCATTAATAATTTTCATCAGTGCATTCCTAATACCAAACTTGTCCAATACATGGATGATTCCACCATAATTTGCTATGCTCAACCCCTCCCCAAACTGAAGCAACTAACACAAGATGCCTTCTCTTGTACCGAGTCTTGGATGCTGAATAATCACCTTGCTCTCAATGCATCCAAAACCAAAATCATCATCTTTAATGTAAAACACTTCTATCGATAAAAATTATTTCTCCATAGTCAGTCAGAATAAGATTCCCATTGAAATTGTCTCCCATACAAAACTGCTAGGTGTTATCATTGATGAACATTTAAAGTTTGACATTCATATACAAAGTAGTATTAAGAAAATGCACCAAAAGCTCAGAATGCTGCATCATCCCAGCCATTATCTCAATCCCTCATCCAGACATATACGTTCTATTTCCTACCTCATCCCATTCTCTCTTGTATGGAACCCCTCTTCTCACCAACCTTTAATCCTTCCTAAAGTCAAAACTGTTATTCTGCTGCAATAAAATCTCTAAGTTTGCTACTGGGACCAAATCCGCCTCCCACCACTGTGATGGACTCCACTCCATGAATGGGCTGGAACTCCTCCACTATCTTTTATATTCAACTCCTAACTGCTCACAAACCCATTTTCAAACCCTCTAACTGCCCTTCCCTCTCCACCTTAATCACCTTGCATCATCCTGACAGACTACTCAGGTCCAGTAATCAGAACCTACTCAAAGTGTACAAACCCTTACGCTCACCTGGGTGATTTATCCTGTCTTTGTCCCTCGCTCATCTATGGAATTCACTTTCCCCCCACATTCGAATCATCCAAAAGCACTCTGCCTTCAAGACCATACTCCATTCACATCTCTCTTCTCACTGGGAATACTCATGCTCTCACCCCACCTGACTTCCTCTATATCATTTCTGCTCTACCATCCTTTTTTTCTCCTTTCTCAAAACTCAACCTAGTGACTCCCTTCATTTCATTTCCACTCCCTCTCCCTTTTTTCCTTTCTCATAACTCAACCTATTCACTGTTCTACTCTCCACCTCTAATTCTTCCTACCTCTCACCTCATGAAACTTTGAGTGTCTAAGTGCCTGCACTCCAAATTTTACTTGTGTACTCCAAAATGCTTAAGTTTTAATTTCATTCAATGCTTTGTTCCAACACCTTGCTCAAATGTTATTATTCTGTCTTCTGTATTACTGTGTTTCAGTAGTTTTTTGAAAATTGTATTGTACTTGTTAACTTTGTTGATATTAGCTTTGTAATAATTGTATATGTAACTTTTCTGCCCGGGCCTCCATTGAAAACGGGCTCATTTTGGCCCAATGGACTTTCCCAGTTAACAAACTGCAAATAAATAAATAAAAATAAAAAAGCATAAAAAAATACAGAATAAAAACTAGAAAGACAAAAAAATATGCATACATTTCTACATGTGAGATATGCACACAGGTATACGCATATCAAACACACATAAAATAACGATATCAAGTATCATTTTTGGTGCTATAACCCACATGTGTAGATACTGGAGGAATTTCATCCTAGTCTAGTACTGATTAATCTATTATTTTGTAAGTGAGAGTTGCTTATTTCTTTCCACATGTGTTTATAGCCTCATTTTGCAGATCTTGAAGATTACGTTAAGCATTGTGTTCATGTAATTGGTAGTTCTGAGTTCAGGTTATTTAACAGAATATGACTGGGACTATGACAGTGCTTTAATGGTTGGAAAATGGATAGAAAGAAAGAAAATCTTTCTTTCTTTTGTTCATTTTTTCATTTGTGTTTTTTTTTTTTTTTTCTCTTTCTTTCTCCAGTTAAGTCAAATCAGAATACAGGTGGTTTCGGATACCAGAATAGCTCCTACATTACTGTACTGCATGTGCTTAGAAGACAGATGTTTGTTGTAATCCAACCCTAATACAAGTCCTGACAGCATGGATTTACTACTTCATAATGTCTCTCTGGCCAGCTTCGTAGACATGGGCATCCTGAGGCAATATAACAATTGTCTCATGTTCTTAGACAATCTTTTAATCCTTAAATAAACTAACAGAATATGTGAGCCCATGGTCATGTCTGTTCCTGATTTGATGTTCATAGGTTAGTACTAGACCAACTGCCCTTGTGAGCCATTTTAAGCCTAGCCAATTACCCCATATAAGAATCAAACCCTACACCTTTTCTGTAATGTAAACACCTTATTAAACATTATACCAACCTCTTACCATGTTGCTAGAATGGGTCAATGTTATATGAAGTGAGTATGTACAACTCATAGTTTAAAAATAGAATCATATATATGATTATTAGATGGACAGACACACACATGTACACGCGCGCACACACACACACACACACACACACACACACACACACGCACACACGCACACACACGCACACACATACACATACAGACACACTCATACATGTTTGGGTGTGTGTGTGTGTGTGTACTTAAAAATTTTAAGAACAGAATCGTATATAAGATAGCTAAATATATATATATATATATATATATATATATATATATATATATATATATATATATATATACCTTGTAAAATGTTGAATCTGTTGATTGGAAAAGGGATACTGTGTATTTAAAATGTGTATTGTGGCAGCATTCTCCCATGCAGCTAGACATCACTGTGCAGCTAGTAATTAGGTTCTAACTAATCATTGCAGCCCCCCTGTACCACCTTATTTGAGCTAACCATAATGCTACCCCTACCCTTAACTCTAATATATTATGTTACAAAACACCCTTTCCCAAAAATGCCACTAATCAAGACATGACACACACTATAAACATACAGTGATCATGCATTACACATCTATTCCTGTCCCTATCCCTAACCCACAAACATTCAAACATTTGCACACATCCCAGATGCCAAAACATTAGGCATAAAATTAATATTTCAGCATTCGTACATGAAGTCTGTCTTCTGATGTTCAGGAGTAGCACTTTACCCTTGCAGTAGATTGTTTTTAATCTATTGACTGGGACCCTGAATACGTATACAAAAATATGTAGCTAGAATTCATTTGATCGACTACTCAGTGGTCCAGGGAAGTAAAAAGTGTGGGAAGAAATAGCTAGGGAATTGTTATGGCTAGGCTTGTATAGGCCCTAGGGCTGATAGCCTAGTACCAACCTATGAACCTATGAATCAAACTGTAGATAGCTAAACGAGGGACTACTAACCATAGGTAGCACAGTTTGTCAATTAGAGCTTTAGTAACATGCATATCATCAGTTTTAGTAAAGAACTAGGATTTTTGCTTTGGTCAAGATTGTGCAATCATAGAGTTAGTATATATGGAATTAAAATATATTTTAAGTTAAAATATGTGGGAGACTTACCCCACCATAAGCAATGCATTTTAGTCTTGAATAGGTATGGGTAACTGACTGAGAATTTACAATAGCTTTTCTGGTAAATAATGTAAGTTGCCAGTGTGCACTTGCCTGGATGTTGTATTTGTATGGATACAGATGCTGGAGGACAAGATAATTGAGCTAGTTAAGTTAAAACGGTATGTGAAACAAAAGTATTTTTGCAGAAATATTAGTTTATTTGTGATGATTAGCAAAAATGTCTTCTTTTTTCTTTATCAATACTTTAATTGGCTTTTTTATTTTTTTGATGATCTATGGTAAAATTGTAATTTATAATTTTTAGCAATTGTTTTTACTGATTTTTTAATGCTTGGTTAATTTTCCATTATTGCATGAAATTTTGCTGCTTTTGTACTGATATTCTCTGATTTGGCATGAATGTATGTAGTTATGTAACCAAATTCAATTTGTTGATTTTTGTACACTCTGTTACTTGTTTCTTTGTGTCGAGCTTTTCTCCTCGGGCCTCCACTGAAAATGGGCTACTTGCCCAGACGAACTAACTCAGTTAACAAAAGACAAATAAAATAAATAAAAAAGACAAAAGATGAGCTCAACTAGAGCCTCGGGCAGAGTTTGTGAAGGTGATGCAGGCTGATCATGCTGATATACCTGAATGCATGACTTATATGTGTGATTCATTAGATAGAATGAATCTCACATTGGAACATGCAGTTACTTCTCTGGATAATCTGAGAGACGTGAGAGCCATATATTCACAGCTGATAATCTGCAACATCCTTGGATCTTAGCCAAACTGACCATGGATGAGGAAGATCCCATTTCTGCAGTGCTGGCACGTCCATTGCAATATCTGTTATGGATGCGTGTACATCCAGGAAAGACCATCCACATGGTCATAGTTATCATCATGTTGGCACATCTTCCAGTGGATGTCAGCCATGATCAGGTAGCACACCGACATCTAGCCAAGGTCATGAGACAGGTGGTACAATTCCCAGCTCTGGTAAGCAGAGGCAAGGATGGTAAGCTGAACCCTCTGCCCAGCATACTCTAGTTCTGTAGTAGGCCATGGAGCAGTGCTGCACCACATACTGAAGCTGTGTCCCTACAGACATATACTCACACTACCACAGTTCCAACCACATTCCGCATTTCCAGTGACCGTGGCCATTTCCAACATTAAGCCCCTCATAATATTTCTGCACTTTTCTGAGAAGCAATTTTTTTGTTTGTTTTAATGCACCTCTTTGCTTCTACTCAATCCTCCCTGTTTAAAACATGCAGTCCTGTACTTCTTTCACTAGCTGGGCTAATGATAATAACTGTGCCCCTCACTTTGCAGATTGCTAGTTGTGTTGCCTATCTCTGAAGCACAGTATGGCCAGCCAATGCATGGGTAAACACAATCTGGTGTTTTTGTGTGTATCCTTTTTTACTGTTTATGTTCATAGGTTCATAGGTTGGTACTAGGCTATCGGCCCTAGTGCCTATACAAGCCTAGCCATAACAATTCCCTGGATATTTCTTTCCACAATATTTACTTCTCTGGACCCCTGTCTAGCAGGGCAACTGACATGATCCCCAGGGTGAATTTCCTATCTCCCATCCAATCATCAAGGTTCCTTTTGAAGAGGGCCAAGGAGGCGCTCTGCTTGACATGTATGGGCAGTCTATTCCAGAGTATGGGAGTCTCTGGGTCAGGAATCTATCCCTCCAGCATGTTTTGTTCATTGTGATGACAAGGTTTAGATCCCTGGAGCGTGTGGCTCTGAGGGATTGTGATTTCTTTAAGTGGAGCATGTCTAGCAGCTCAGGGTTTGGCATGGCCTTGTATGTTAAGCAGAGATCACCTCTGAGTAGACGATATGCCACAGAGTATAGCTGGAGTTTTTTTAGACAGTCAGCATATGGCATCTGCTTTAGGCCTGTGATTCTTTTAGTGAGGTATTCATGTGGCCTTTCCAGCTGTTTAATTGTTGCATAGATGTAGACTCCATACCTCTCAACCTCTTAGTGCAAGAAATCTAGACAAAGCCTAAAATAATGGGGGATAAAGACACAAAAATAGGGACAACATTTAAATAATGCTCTTATAACATTAAAACAGTTGCTAGAGTAACTGGAACTGTGTTAACATGCATTTTATGAAAGATAGGAAGTCTGAAACTCAAATGTATGTCATTATTTAGTGACTTCAATCACCAGTGCTTTGCTAGAAAACCACACAGTATATATGAGGAACAGACCAAAAGTATGAAGTGAAAATCTGGACATTTAGCGAAAATCAAGAGAGTAGAGAGATATGATGTACTCCTGTCTCCAATCGTGCAAACGATGATAGTTGTGCCCTGTCCTGTGTACATTGATTCTTGGATTACCTTATGTCTAATGAACAGTGTGGCCATACTGTGATTGGCTTAAGCACATAAGTTCAGTCAAATGTTTCTTATGCATCATTTCTTACTGTTTATGTATCTGCTTAACAGTTATAGAACCCATTTTTTATCTGTGCAAATAAATGATAATTGTGCCTTGTCCTGCAGACACTATTACTCAGGTTACCTATGTCTGATTCATAGCATGGCCAGCCATTGCTTGGGTAAGCAGAATCTGATGATTTTTTTATACATCATTTTTATTTTGTATGTATCTACTTAGCTGTTGTATATTTGTGTTTAAAAGATTATCTTCTAAAGCTATGTTGTAAAGCCTCTTGCAGACACAAATTTATGATAGTTGTTGTAACCTCTGACATTATTCAGCAGCTTATATTGCCTGAACAAGATCAAATCTAAGTAGAGTGCAGCTAGGCTGCATGAAGCATAAATGTTTCTGAATCACTCAGCCATGCTTTTTGCCATACTAGCATACCTTTTCCTTCATTATATAATTATTAGCATATAACATGGCTGGTTATGTTTTTTGGCTGGCTATGTCATGTATCTGTATTTTCTGAATCACACACACTTTGCCTGTGGTCACATTGCACAAATTCACTTAGTGCCAAGTGAATGTTTATGAATTCCTCACATAAGGTATGAATATTAAGCTGTGAAGATTTATTTGGAAAATATGGTTATTTTGTTCAAGCTATAAGGACTGTTACTTTTGTGATATATATAACACATTAATTATGTTTAATTCACCATTATCTACATGTTCTAAAAAATAATTATATCATCTTTTATGGCATATAATGGCAATTGCAAAAAAAGTTATCAATAGAAAATGGAAGAAGAAACGTTCCTCTCTTATTTTTTGAATTATTTCAGCTACTACATTGACTTGTTGAAAAAGGAATTGCAGTTTTAAGACAAAGATTGTCTTTATCATCTAAAGCCAATATTCTTGAGAACTGGTTGAAGGTTTTTCATCTAATGGAAAAACTTGATCAAAAATGAAATCTGAACGCTTTGTAGTAAGCTTTCTGATACTGAATTTTGGAATGAAATCAAGAGTAGTCTTATTATATTAGCACATATTGTAGTTATTTTACTGGAATGGGATTAAGATGATTTTGAATGTTATTTATTTTAATT
This sequence comes from Protopterus annectens, assembly GCF_019279795.1. Lineage (NCBI taxonomy): Eukaryota > Metazoa > Chordata > Ceratodontiformes > Protopteridae > Protopterus > Protopterus annectens. Next base: position 1,700,920,274 of record NC_056725.1, on the reverse strand, counting down.
AGAATAGAAAATTGATACTGAGTGTACATTAAAATATTTAAAATCAATAAAGACATTAAACATTTGAAAAAAAATGAATTTTATGTGTTTTGCTGCACATTAACAAAATGATGAACCGTTGCACTATGTACATACCTGAAACACAGCTCATGTTATAGAAAGTTACACAGTAAAGTAATGCATAGCTCTCGCCTTTTAACTCCAGAATTAAAGACAAAGCAAGCAACACTTCAGCAGGAAGTCCGAAGCTAGAGACATTTTTGAAATACTGATATTATTAAGTTATAACTTCTCAAAACTATGTCCAGTTTTAGCAGCAATAGAGCAACATTTTTAAACAAATTTACAAGGCCTCCCTAAATTGAAGGACACTTGATAGATATGAATTACTGTACTTACAAAAACGTATTAGCTTGTTTTAAAGTTATTCATTTATTGTAAATATTAAAAAATGTATAATTATTTTTCATCAAACTGCCTACTTAAAAAATGTCATATTTAAATACACATATTGTTATTTTTGTGGGGACACGTGTGTGTGTGTGTGTGTGTGTGTGTGTGTGTGTGTGTGTGTGTGTGTGTGTGTGTGTTTGTGCATGTGCATTTAGGTTTGGAACTTGTTTAAAGTGGTAAGAGCATTTGTTGGTTATGCATTTTTCTATATTTTATCTGTAAATTTTCTGAAGTTTTACTTTATCTTGAGATTCAGAAAGAGCCGTAACATGACCACACCATGATAAATATTGCTGTCAGATATGTGTGATGTGGCCCAATGAGGATTAGGTATGCATGAGTATTGATACAGCATGGACCCGCTAGGGACAGTGATACAAAAATAAACCATGTTTTTTTGAAAACAGGCTACCATGCAAATATATAGACTGTGCTGCAGTAGGTCATGGGGCCAGGACCCACCACTGTGTCATGCTCACAACAATGCACATTCACACATGCTTTGAAATACTCCAGCTGTCCAATACAGGCAAGAGTAAGCACAAATAGCAAGCCAGAAATGCACAGAAGGCCAGTGGGAAGGTAAACATAGCATGGGCTGGGAGGAGGATGGTATTTTTTTGTTTTGGAACAGGTGGCCTTTTTTATATTTAGAAAAGAAGGTTAAAGAGGTATGGAAGTAGGGGGATGATGTGTGTTGGCAGGAGGGTATAGAGATGACAGCAGGAACTAAAACAAAAATATAATTACACAAAGACTGACAGGGGAGGTGTTGAGAAAAAATGGAGGCCACAGAAGAGATATGAAGACAGACAGAGGGTGGACAAGTAGTGATGGGGAGAACTGGACAATAAACAGGGAAGGCAAGTGACGTACAAGGGTGGAGTGAGGAATGCCTGCTAAGCTGACCCTGTGCAGAACCCACCCAGAAGTCATTAACCTCCGTGACTGATATCATGGCTGATTCCAACAACTGGTGACCTAGTGATTAGGGCCAAGCAACTGACTCCACCCATCACATGAATATGCAGTCCAGGTGCCTATCCGCATCTGAAGCTGCTGATCTACCACCTCAGTCCTGACTAAACTCTGCATTGCCAACTGGGTGGTGCAAAGAGACCACACCCATGCCACTTCCCCAATAAGAAGCCTATATATACCCTCCATAGAGAAGCAACACCTGATTTCAACAGCCAGTCCTCCTTGTTGACTCCCACAGGACAATCACCATCATCTTGTTGAGAGGTCAGCCTGAGGATCACTGGGGACCCAACAATTGGTGCTGAGAATAATGCAGGATTGGGGAGTGCTACTGTTCAAATCCTGCTCCATGGCTGAAACTGCAGAATAGATTAACATAAATGGAGAAAAACAAAATAAAAAATGAAGAACATGACAGACAGACAAAGAGAACAGGACAAAAACAGCCATGAAAAGTGTGAACATCTTCACATCACATGTCCTGGAAGGAAAAAAATGCAGTCAGTAAATCACTGATGACAGAAGTTCACAGAGAATTCCTATGCAAGGACCACAGGATAATGGTCTGATTTCTGCTGGGTAGGATACTAGCATGTGTTCTACATGGTAACCAGTGTGTGTGTGTGTATGTGTGTGTGTGTGTGTGTGTGTGTGTGTGTGTGTGTGTGTGTGTGTGTGTGTGTGTGTGTGTGTGTGTGTGTGTGTGTGTGTGTACTGTGTATGTGGATGCTCAATGGACAATAAAGGGAGGGAGAAATAACCAAATTATTCACAGATATGTGCAATCATGTAGAAAACAACAGTGTATGAGCATGTATCATACATAGTGTGACTAATGCCTGAATGTGTGTTACAGCTTGCCAAAGTACTACATATAACGTGCCTTAGAATAACAAGAAAAATAGGAAAACGGTATGGACTCCCTGGAGTAATACTGTGCCTTGACAAAATAAAAAGCAAGTGTACTGCTACAAAACTGCAGGACAGTTGTCATGCCATTGCTATGTAAAGCATACCAGGAACATTGATGGACAACAGCACTGGAACAAATGCATGCTAAATGGTAAACAGATGGGTATGGTGAGTCCTTATGGAATGGTAGTTACAGATTTATGCTACACAGAACAGTAACAAATGCTGAAATACAGTTATATATGTATTTAAAACATATACCAGTCATATAAGCCATGAACAAATATACAGTAGTTGCATTCTTTAACAGTAATGTAAAACTGGGTAGAACTGTGCTAAACAGGTTAAGCACAGATATACACATATGGCAGCAAGACAGTATACTTTCCCTGATATCTGCAGAGAGAGTCTTGTTTGCCTCCTCCAACAGGTCACCAGGTTCTCGTCTATTTACACTGAGTCAATACACACACGCGCACACACACACACACACACACACACACACACACACACACACACACACACACACACACACACAACAAATAAAGAGCACAGCCTAACCATGAACAACAGAAATAGCTAATAGCTGTATAATAAGTCCTACTCTACTTGTGAAAAAAAGCATGTGGTCATACTTATTGTAGTAGTCAGTCTGTCACTCCCCAATCTCTTATTCCAATTGGGAGCCATAGCCCTGGCAAGTAAGTGCCAGGGAAATACCTTGTACTGTGGCCCTCATGTGAATCCCTCAGCAGACACTCCCAGTGCTGTAAACAAGAGGTGAAGAAAAACCTTCATTTTCATACTGCACCAAACAGGAGCTCTTCCCCATTCAGCTCTTGCAGAAACCACAGCCACTAACCATGTCAAAATGTGTAGTGTATATGATAGTCAAGCTATGATGATACATGGTGATGAAACTGGGTCTATGTTTAACCATTGAATGAAGCTTTCATCAAACAGCTAAACATCAAACCCTGTTCATCAAATACTCATTCATTGAAGATTCATTTCAATGAGCATGTAGGATGGGGAAATTAACTAATTGGCCAACACTTCCCTGTCATACATACCTCAGTATTTCAAAGCCCTTTTCCCCACTGTAGTACCATCTTGGAGTTGGTAAATATAGTTGGGGGGTGAAGCCTCCCACCTGGGTAGGTTTGAAATACTGCAGTGTGTGAGAGGGGGAAGTTTTGGTCAAGTAGTTACATTCCCTGTTTTACATGTTCACTGAAATGAATGTCCTATGAATAAACTTCGATGTTTAGCCATTCGATGAAAGTTTCATTTGATAGTTAAATAATTAAACATAGACCTGATAAAACTATGCGACCTGGATCAATGAGTAACATGGCTTCATGAAGCAACCTGATGGCAATGTGCAGTAGTGTGACCATAGCAAACATACATGGACTGAGGGGGTGGCACACATGCTACCATGGCTCTACCATCCAACACTCAGTGAACTGCCATGACAGTGCACTATTACACAAACCCCATTTTTAGCAATGTGCTTCTATGAGCCATTTGTTCAGTTTTGTAAAATCGCACTGGTGCAGGGCTGTAACGGATCTCCCTGTGCATGTGCAGATCATGGAACAGGCTACCAGGTATGTGCACAAGCAGGCATGAGCCATACCATGCAATAGAGAGCTGAAATTCTGCTGTGTTATATGTAAGATTCAGAAACACTTTAGCAAAATCAATTCATTAACATAATTTCTGTGCTACATGGACAGTATTGGCATAATAAAAGCCTCTGTCAGCATCACAACACTGTCCATTGCTATGGACAGTCGTACAGTTTACAAAGCATAGATTTAAACAGAGAACTTCAGGCACCAAAAATGGCATCAGTAACTGTTGTAATGGGACATTGGCAATCACCAGGTGTGGACACAGAATGGGTATTTTTATTATGTGAGAATTGCTCAACAGTAACCTGCATAGTTTGTGAAAAACAAAGAAGACAAGAATAAGCGCATAAAACCTACAGATCCTGTATGTTCCTAGCCAACCTTTGTGAGTCCATAATGACAAGGATCACAGGAGTAGCCATGTTGTGTAGCGGCACAGACAGGTAGGGTGTATTGGAAGAAACACACCCTGCTAAAGAGGTCCAGCTGACATCTGCAGGGAAGAGGCTGGAGTATTGGAGGCACACATGGTTCATGGATCAGGCTGCATAGGTGTGCATGTGGAATAAATTATGTTTTTGCCTGGGGTCCACAGGCCTATATAGACACATCACACGGTAAATGCAACATCATAGTCTGTTTTTACTCAGGCTTCATAAGTTGAGTCTGGGGACCTGGCCTGTGAAAACTCAGTATAGCAGGCATGCTACATATTGCAGTGTCTATACAGTGGAGGACATTCTACAACCAACATCTACTGACACACCTGTGGTGGTTCAATACACCACCCATGTCTCACCACTGTCTATGGAGGGAAAGCCTATCCATGGCAGCCCTAGACAGGGTTCACAGTCATCACCTGCACATGTTCAGGAAGTGAAAAAAGCATGAGGGGAAAGATGTACTGTTAGATACTGGTGACACTACTCCTGCTCAGTCCCTGACGTTAGTGTCACACTGGGCATAAATGAACAGATGTGTAGGCCAGTGACTCAAGCATAGATTCATGCAACCCATGACATGTCAGAGATTAGCATGCAGCATGGCATATGTGATGATATACATGAGTACCTGCAATGTCTTCCTAGAGCTATGGTACATAAAAACCAGGAGTACACCCATCTGTTTAAGACATTGGAGAATCGCTTTGTAACTATAGCAGCCACCATGGGATCTGATGGCAGTGCCTGCCATGGCATGGTTATTGCCATATATATGACCACCAGTCCTCTGGTTTTGCTGTGGGTACACCCCACAGGGCAGGTTCATTGGGATCATGGAGTGTCATATTATCAACCTGCAGCCTCAAGGATGTGATCTCCTTGGTAGCCCTGCACATAGCATGGCAAGGCAGTCCATGGCTCTATACCATCCTTGTCACCATGTGATGATGATGATGATGATGATGATGATGATGATGATGATGATGATGATGATGATGGTATCATTCCATGATGGGGACACCTGCTTGCTTGTACCCATCCATAATCTGCATCCTACTACCTGTGGACCTATGTCACCTATCATGTCTTTGCCACTGCAGATCTCCACCAGCAACATTTATATGCAGAAACAAAGAGAATCTAGCCATATTTTTTCTCTCAGGAAGCTTCCCATCAGTTCACAAAATGCCCAGCTCCTCCTGAACTCCTAGATGTGCACCCCAATAACACTTACACCTCCTCTAGTCTTTTATCCTTCTACAATGCCTCTCAATTTATTAGAGCAAGAAAACTGGACAAAGTCTAACATAATGGGAGAAAATGCTCAAAAACAGGGATGGATTTAAATATTGCACTTACAAACTTAGAAAATTACTAGAATAACAGTTTTTGTATTAGCATGCATTTGATGAAGGGTATGAAGTTTGAAACTCAAATGCCTGTCATTATTTAGTGACTACACTCCTTAGTGATATGCCAGAAAACCACACATCTTATGCGAAAGAGACCAAAAATATAAAGAGAAAATTTGAACAGTTGAGATGTATGCCTTTCACTTATGTAACCATTGCTGACTTCAGTCAGATGAGGTGGATTCTCTGTCATGTGGGATAGGCAATCTCTGGTACACAGCATGGGTAGTCACTGGACTGTACTGCATGGCCTTAGTGTAGTGTTGTATTCAGGTTTTATTCTTTGTTTTTTCTGTTCTGACCCATTAATGACCACACCCCACCTCTTTGCCAGTGCCTCAGTGTAGTGCACCTGCATCAGCCTTGCATGGGGTTCTTCTGTAGATGATTCCTCCAATAACTCCTCACTCGGCGTCTCCACCACTGCTGGCTCTGGACTGTCTATCAGTCTGATGATGAACTCATGTTGCAGGTGATTGCCTAAAACCATGTTGTAAAACATAGCACAGATGACAAATATATTCCTGCATGTCTCCAGGGCATGCTGCAATGTACCACCAGAGCTCTCTTAGGCAATGGAAGAGGGACTTTAGCATTCTGACCACATGCACAATGATGTTGTGGGTCTGTACTAGTGCAATGTTGCATGACATCTCAGCCATGCTCTGAAGCTAGCAGATGGTGTAATGAATCATGGCTCCTGGACATATTATACATCATATGCAGTACAGACAAGGAATTTAAACAAAATATGTTGGAGGAACATGTATGTGTCTCAAAGATGACCCCTTTTCTGGAACAGACTACCTATTTGTGTGAAGCAGAGCTCTTCCCTAAGCCTCTTCAAATGCAGTTTGGACCAATGATAGGAAATCACAAATTTACCCCTAGCTTGTTGCCTTTGTCCCTTATAGATAGGGACAGTTTGTAGATACCCCAAAGGTACAGGCATATACCAAAGACATTCTATTCCTTGTGCATTGATCATTGGTAAAATTGGGGCATGAATGGTTAGGCTTAAAAAGACTCAAGGGCTGTTAATCTAGTAACCTCCTATGATCCTATGATTCTGTAAGTACATACATTTTTGGTAACATGCAAAGGATGCAGAAAAAACATAGTGTACCTGATAGTTCTTTTACCACCATATATGTATATGGTTGTTATTTATTTGGTAGACACTACAAATGTGGAAAACACAAATGTGTGATAAAAACTGAGTGACAGCACAAATGTGTGAATGCACATTTATAAGAATTACATTTGGTTGAATTCAAGCTTTATATAGTATATGTTTATAGGAATATGCAGGAAAATTAATATTTTTATTGAAAAGGTGGTGGTTTTTGAAATGTGCAAACCTGAATTATAGTGTGTATGTGTGAGTGTCCATAGGTTAAGGTTAAGTAAAGAGATATATTTAGTGTTGTGCCTGATTGATGTAGTGTTCTTCTATTTCCTTTTATCTGTATTAGTAGTACTGTGTGGGGAAAGTTTTTTTTAGCAATGTAATGTGTAGGTTTAGGGTTAGGCACAGGGTAAGTTTATCATGAAAAGGAGGACAGGTGTCAACCCTCTTCAAAAGTTTCTTTCAAACTCAAGGAGGACAAGACAAGAAAGACCAGTGGAAAAATCTTAAGACTACCTATCCAAATAATTAGGTTTACCTTGAATGTGGCAATAGTGCTGCTATGCTTGACATATAGTGAAAGTTTGTTCTACAGGTGAAAGATATGTTGGGATATGAATCTATATGTCAGTGTATCGTATTTATCTGTTGAGGAACATTTAGTTCTTTTAAATGGGCATTTGAGGTACTATTAGTTCGGTGAAGGAACAGAAGGTCAAAGAGGGCTGGAGCTTTTCATGGCTTGAAAAGCTAGATATAAAACCCCATGGGTACTGTAACAGGCTGAGTATGCATAGAGGGTTGTGAGTCTCTCCTGATAATTAAGATTTTGTGACCACCAATCTTTTTAGTTATGAATCTTTGAGGTCTCTCAAGTTGAGTGCCGTTTAGACAAATACATGGCAAAAAATCATTACATTTAATACTGGGTCGGCTGAGATATGAGCAATGAATAATTAAGACTTCTTTGGATCCAGTGGAGATGCCTTCAGAAGTTAGATGAGACAGATGGAAGGCGTTCTTAAACTAGTGCAGAGACATGATGGTGAAATGAAAAGGAATAATCTGCAAGACTGCCTAGACTCCCAGGACAGTGTATGACTGAAGGGGTATGTCACCTGTACTTACTGTATGTGAAAAAGTCTTTTTTACCAAAATGAGCTATGCTAACATTTTTCACATTTAATTTGAGACCATTAGCATCAGTTGTTAACATGGTCTAACCGATGTTGGAGCAGTTGTTTGTCAGTGGGAGATCAAATAACAACACCCAGTTTATCATCTGCAAACGTAGATAACCACAGGCCAGTAGTGTTGATCTGAAGGTCTGAGAAATAGATGCCAAATAGGAGAGGACACATCACTGAGCCCATGGTACACCACTGATAACCTTTTGGTTTTAATAAGTGGCACACCTTTAACTCTAACCACATGAGTTCTGTCAGGCTACCAGTTAACTACCCACTTAACAACATAAGATTTACATTCTGATTTACAAGTCTGTCAGGAATACCTGTGGCGCACAGGTACTACACCACACTGGTAACCTATAAGTGTGCCTTATGCTTTTTAAACCTCTTAGAACATACTTACAAACAGGACTGAGTTATTCCAGACCAAATTAACCCAACAAGGGCACACAATGATAACACAAAATAAAAAAATGAAAGGTGCAAACTTTAAAACCACTTTATTACCGCCAGAAAGTGGAATAAATTATCTCTGAAACTAAGCACTTTCACCACTTTCACCAACCTCTTTGGCTTCATCAGAGTTAATGAGAGCATATCACACAAACAAATAAATATACATTTGAATTTCACATCAACCAATCATTATTCCCCACAAATCACGTATTTCATACATAATTCATGAATGACATCACAATATCCTCTCATCTATATTTAAATAAACATTCACACATCCTGATTTCATATATATATATATATATATATATATATATATATATATATATATATATATATAAAACTAATACATATAAAAATATATAAAGTACCCCAATATATTAATAAATAAATATTTTATAGCATTGTTATACATAATACTTAAATACATTCTGCTTTTTGTTTAAGAATGGGCATAATAGATATATTGTCATTTAGACCTGGGGGTATAGTTGCATTTAGCCTTACTTGCCAACAATATTCTTTCTCTTCCATCCTCAGTCTATCATTTCCGCCTCTATCATTAGCACCAGTTTTATCTATAACAAAAAAGATATTTTTTTAAATTCTGACAACTTTTGCTATGAACATATAGAGCATTATGTTCATCTTTATTCTTTATCGCTCTAATATGTTCTGATATTCTGTTCTTTAATCTATGGACAGTTTTGCCCATGTAGAAACCTGAACATACCATGCACGTTGCAATGTAAACCACCATAGAAGTGTTACAACAGCATCGACCTGGGCACACTATTGTTCTCTCATATCCACAAACAGAAACATAAGGCCCATCATTGATAAATTTACAATTTCTGCACATCCCACATTTGTACATTAAGGATTTATGTTTTTGTATTTTTGGTCTTTCTAGGAGATTTTTTATATTTTTCCCCTTACTAAAGACCACTTTAGGAAACCTTCCTAACTTATTTTTATTATCCTCAGAAATACACAAATTCCACGTCCTATTTATTGTTTCAATAATATCAGATGCTTGATTATTATAACTCAATATAAGTACCTCACTTTCTAACTTTTGTTTTTGTTCTTGCTTTTTAAATTAATTTTCCCATAAAATAGGTGGAAACCTTGTATTCCTATTATTTATTACTTCATTCTGTATTTTTAGGAGCAATTTCAGAGGGTACCCCCCCTCAAGAAACATCCCTATTAGTTTATACATCTCATCTTGAAAAACTCATTGTCACTCACTAGCCGAGACAATCTAACCATCTGGCCTTTTACTATACTTTTTTTCTGAAAAAAAGGGTGACAACTCTCAAAATGTAACAGGGAGTTACTATATGTCTCCTTTCTATATATATTGCCCTGTAAGCCCATCTCTGTTTTACTGATTTTAATATCTAAAATATGCACCATGTTTGCAAGCCAATGACTAGTAAATCTAAAAAAGGGGGTAGTTTGATTAAAATATTCAACAAATGTATATGCATCATTTTCACTTCCTTTCCAAATGATAAGAATATCATCCAAGAATCTGTTTTACAACTCAATCTTATCCTTAAATGCAGACTGAAAAATAAATAAGTCTTCCCAATAATATAATACCAAATTTGCAAAACCTGGAGCACATCTAGCTCCCATAGCAACTCGACATTTCTGATGGAACAGTTCATCTTCAAATAAAATGAAATTATTTTTAGTACAATTTCCATTAAGTGCACCAAGGCATTAATTTTTGTCATTTCTACTTTCCTACTTTTGTATAAATTTTCCCTAAAGTAAACCAATCCTTCACCATGTGGAATGGTAGTATATAAGTTTTCTACATCAATAGTAAGAAATGAAAATTATTCAGTCATATTCTCATGTTTTAAACATTCTAAACAATGCCACGAGTCTCTAAGGATGTGTGTTATATCCCTTATAACTTCCTTGGTCCCCAAGTCCACATATCCAGCTAAAGGTTCAGTCTTTGAACCTGCTGCTGCAACAATTGGTCTAAATGGGGTATTATACAGATTTTTGTAGATCTTGGGGATACCAAAGATAACGGGGATTCTTGGGTGCTCTACTTTAAGGAAATTGAAGTCTTTCTCATTTATTACCCCCTGGAAGAGTGCATCCATCAAATATAAATCAATTTTGCTATAGGCAATATGTATTTCATTCCTTGATATATTAATATATACACTTGTATCACTTAATAGTTGTTGCATCTTTAAAACATAATCAATTTGAGACATTATCACTGCCCCCCCCCCACCCTTATCGGGCTTCATTATTCTAAGTTCTCCATTATTCACTAACTCAAATAAAACCCTTCTTTCTTCTGAACTTAAATTGTCCACAGCATTATTTTTTATTTTTAAAACATTCCTTAATTCATATACACATTTTCTTATAAACATGGTAATCTCATTATAACTTGGGGGTAAAAAAGTACTTCTCCTTACATAACCATCTTGTGGGGTTGCTGTCACTTAATATTTATCTAGAAAATACATTTTCAAATTCATCTTTCTTGCATATAACTTCAAATTAGTAAATAAATCAACAATATCCAGTCTAAATGAAGGGACAAAAGAAATACCTTTACTTAACACTTTATGATGCACAACAACTCCTGAAAAGTTATAGATGGTAAAGCCATTTTTGTTACAATATCACACTGCATATTATCGTAATTGTAATCACTATCAATTTCACTTACATTTTCAACATTTACACTGTTTTCACATACACAATAAACTGCATTGTTAAATGAGTCCAATTGGCCCTCTTACCCAGTGCATATAATATCACATTGCATATTATCACAGTTATAATCAGCATCAATTAGTTCTTCACTTATATTTTCAACATTTATGCTGTTTTCACATACACAATAAACTGCATTGTTAAATGAGTCCAATTGGCCCTCATATCCAGGCCTTACATATAACTTATCTTTTTCTTTTATCACAGAGGCATTAGTTAATACCTCCTGCTACTTTTCCATTTTTGCCCCTGTTGAAATGTTCTTGTGGCTGATAATAAGTCCCATATTGTTGATTCTTGTAGTTCTGTTTGTTTCTGTTTAAAAGTCTCTTGGACCTCCTCAGTTGTTGTGGAGTGCTTAAAAAATCATCCTCGTTGTTTTCCACTCTTGTATCTGTTAGTGGGGCTCATTCCCCTTCATTAACATACATATCAGTCCCATTACCAACAATCTTTCCTACAGGGTAGGCCCTTTTATGTTTATAATCATTTAAATCACAGGTCAATTTTTTAGATTTCACCTCCACATTTTTCTTAACAAATTAGTCTCTATTATTAATAACTTTACGATAACTGTTTAAGTGATCATTAAACAATAAATCACTAACAATTGCCTGATTCATGCTAATAAGTTCTTTTTCCAACATTTTAACTTACTTGCATTGTTCTCGATGATAATATCTAACATGGAAAGACCCGTCTTATCAAACAAATCAATTAGTTCCAAATACACTGCACTTCCATTCTCTATACTCATTGGAAGTTTCCATAACCTCAAACCCTTCGGTACTTGTCATAATTCCAATGATTTGTTCAAGAAAGCATTATCCAGTTGTAGTATCCTGTAGTTCTTAAATGTCCCTTCAAAATCAAAAATTTGTTTCCTCAACACCGGCCTTACAGTTAAGGCTAAATGCAACTACACCCCCAAGTCTAAATTACAATATATCTATTATGCCCATTCTTAAACAAAAAGCAGAATGTACTTGGGTATTATGTATAACAATGGTATAAAGTATTTATTTATTAATATATTGGGGTACTTTATGTATTTTTATATGTATTAGTTTTATATATATCAAGATGTGTGAATGTTTATTTAAATATAGGTGGGAGGATATTGTGATTTCATTCATGAATTATGTATGAAATATGAAATTGGTGGGGAATAATGAATGGTTGATGTGAAATTCAAATGTATATTTATTTGTTTGTGTGATATACTCTCATTAACTCTGATGAAGCCAAAGAGGTTGGTGAAAGCGCTTAGTTTCTGAAAGAATTTATTCCACTTTCTGGTGGTAATAAAGTGTTTTTAAAGTTTGCACTTTTCATTTTTTTATTTTGTGTTAGTGCTGCGTTATTGTTTCATGATCTGTGATAATTGTACATCCATATAACTTGTCTTATTGCCTGCATTATGGATGGAAATAGTCTGTAGATCAGCCTATCATCCCGGTTAGCAAATACATAATAAATAAATGCTTTATTAATATCAATCAAGATAGAACTTGAAATGCAGACACAACAAGTATATTAAGAATATTCACCTAGTAAAATAATAATCATAGGAATCATAGTAAAATTCAAGGCTATTTGACCAGAGGTCATACATAGAATCATAGGAGAATATTAGACTAATGACCATAAAGTTCCTTTTTAAGCCTAGCCATGCTTCCTAGAAATATTAGAAAGTATGTTATGTGGGAGGTGTATAAATTTGGGCTTGAGTTGTCGAGCTTTTACAAGTTTTCTCTTCAAATAGAGATGCAGGTGCAAGACCAGGATAACTTTGCATTTCCCCAGCCACTGATCCAAGTTTTGCTTGAACAAGAGTAGGCAAGAACTTTGCTTCACGTAGATGGGAAGCCTGTTCCAAAGAAGAGGTAGACTCTGAGATATATACTTGTCCCCTCAGCATGTTCTATTTAGATTGAAGTCTAAATGTATGTCCCTGAACTGGGTATTTCTGATGATATTTGTTTTGCAGATGTGCAACAGAATGCTAAAGGTTGGATCAGTGGCTGTACTAACTTTTCAAGGATGGCAAGGCCTGTAAACATTGGAGTACATTTTAAGGTACCCATCCAATTGGCAAAGCTATGTTTAAAAACATGCATGGGATCACACTGCTTGACATCCTTGAGGAGTCTATTCCTGAGCAAGGGGAGGCACTGGGTATTGAATCTCTCTCTCCATTTAGTTTTGTTTATTTCCTGATGTAAATTGAGACCTCTGGGGAAGGCTGTCACAGAGTTCTCCAGCGGTGCCACTTTTACCCAGACTATACATAGTCCCACTTGCCACCACCCAATAATATGTATCAGCTACTAAAAGGCCCTTATGAAAGGGTGTCCAATTATATTGTGCAATATTATTATCCAAATGGTAAGTGCAACTGAACAGTCAAGGCTTATTGGAGTGGCTTGGCCAGTATCACTATATGCATGCAATGTACTCTAGAGTTTAAAATTTCTCTACACAAAACAGCCACAGTTGAAAGGTTTAAAAATATTTAATAATAAATAATAAAAACACAAGGCAGTGCTTCTTACTACACAGTGCTAGACAAGAGTTCAGAGATCACAGAGAAATACTTAAAATAATACAGTAGAAAAGTTCTGACATCAATACAGAAAAAAAACTAATCCAATCTTCCTAGTTCCTAGCTATATCTAAGAGAAAACACAGTTCTAAAATAAACTTACATATAGAACACAGGCAGAGTGCTGGTGAGTTGGATGTTCTCAAGACAAATACTAAAATTCCCAAATTCTTTCTGTCCTTAAATTGATAACACAGAACCACTGATTCATTTCAGATTACATCATTTCTTTCTGGTTCCCAGGCTAACAGAAATGCAGAGGTTAATAGCCCTTTTGATCTTGCAGCTGGTCAGGAAGCCAGAGCAATACAAAAAATTATACATGTAAATTCTAGCCATTAATGCTGGCCTCAAAACAATAGGCAGAATGCCTCCCTCTAGACATCTCGGCTCCGAGTTTTAGATCAAAGAATCTCACAATGCTTGACTTATCAGCTTTCTTACAGCAGAATGCACTGTTGTTACATTTTTTTCAGTTCAAAATCCAATACAGTCTTTTCACATCTAAGAGAGCAAGCCTGTGGCTTACATTAGTATTTACAAATGACAGAATTATCTACAAAATTCTATCCAGCTAGGCTGGCAGCTTTCACCTATCTTCACACCCCACCCCTGAAAAATGTTGCTTGAGAGGGTTGGGTCTATCTAAGTATACTGTACTCCATTCCCTGTCTTGAGAGCCCACCTGCATTGGCATTGCTAATCCCACTGCACTGGCATATCATATTCTTGCAACACATGTAGAGCACAAGCAAAGATAACAAGTTATGCCAAAGACCTGTTGTACCAAACCAGATAAATACGAAAAATAAAGTACAGGTCACCGCTGAATTATTCTTTGTGGAATCTCCTTTATTAAAAGTAAGCACTTTCGGAATAATCCTTCATCAGACATAATTAAAAGTAACAAAAGCAGACATATTTAAAACACAGATCATCCAATCACTTACTCCTAAAAGCCTGCCTTTTTTGTAAAGCAGGTTTAATTGGTAAAACATCATTAAGACCAGGTGGTCTATGTGCTCTTAAATCTACTATCCACTTGGATTCAGCTAATGCTGTTCTATGCTGAATGTCCCCCCCCCCCTCTCATTAGTGGCAATATTTACAATGCATCTGAACTTAAAAGTGTGTGTGGGATTAATCTCTATATGTCTGAATAAAGCATTGCTCACTTGACATGTTCTAATATTACTAATATGCTGTAAAATCCGAACCTTCAGCATGTTATTTGTCATACCTACATAAAACTTTCACATTGTTCACAATTGGCCATATATACTAAGTGTTTTGTCCTGCAAGTAGCCCTCCTTTAAATATAAAAGTTTGTGTCTTATCAGGATGTTTATATTCAGTATCGCTATTAATATATTGACAAGCCTTGCAGTTGCCACAGGGATATGTGCCTGCTCTAATATCTATTGTAGGTCTCCTATTCAAATATGTCTCCTTACATAACAGGTCCTTGAGATTGTTGTTTCTCCTATAATTAAACATGGGACGTTCGCCACTCGTCCTTAAGACTAATATCACTTCTTAGGATATTCCAATTGTTCTGAACTATATTACATATGTCTTTAATATTACTACCATACGTAAAAAGTATTTTAGGTTGTTCCATCCTGCTACTACATAATCCTGTATCTATTTGTCTGCCAATAACAGGGCCTTGCATCCATGGCCTATTCTTTGTCTTCCTATGTAATACATTGTTACTAACCACCTTACTAACCATGTTCCTCTCATAGCCCCTATCCAAAAAATGTCCACTCAGCCTAGAAAGTTCCTCATCACAATAAGTATCTTCAGAACATACCCTAGATATCCTACCCACTTGGCTCTTGACCCGAGGGAGCCAAGTGGGTAGGATATCTAGGGTATGTTCTGAAGATACTTATTGTGACGAGGAACTTTCTAGGCTGAGTGGACATTTTGGATAGGCTATGAGAGAACATGGTTAGTAAGGTGGTTAGTAACAATGTATTACATAGGAAGACAAAGAATAGGCCATGGATGCAAGGCCCTGTTATTGGCAGACAAATAGATACAGGATTATGTAGTAGCAGGAAGGAACAACCTAAAATACTTTTATGCATGGTAGTATTAAAGACATATGTAATATAGTTCAGAACAATTGGAATATCCTAAGAAGTGATATTAGTCTTAAGGACGTGGCGAACGTCCCATGTTTAATTATAGGAGAAACAACAATCTCAAGGACCTGTTATGTAAGGAGACATATTTGAATAGGATACCTACAATAGATATTAGAGCAGGCACATATCCTGTGGCAACTGCAAGGCTTGTCAATATATTAATAGCGATACTGAATATAAACATCCTGATAAGACACAAACTTTTATATTTAAAGGGAGGCTACTTGCAGGACAAAACACTTAGTATATATGGCCAATTGTGAACAATGAAAGTTTTATGTAGGTATGACAAATAACATGCTGAAGGTTCGATTTTACAGCATATTAGTAATATTAGAACATGTCAAGTGAGCAATGCTTTATTCAGACATATAGAGATTAATCCACACACACTTTTAAGTTCAGATGCATTGTAAATATTGCCACTAATGAGAGGGGGGACATTCAGCATAGAACAGCATTAGCTGAATCCAAGTGGATAGTAGATTTAAGAGCACATAGACCACCTGGTCTTAATGATGTTTTACCAATTAAACCTGCTTTACAAAAAGCGGGCTTTAGGAGTAAGTGATTGGATGATCTGTGTTTTAAATATGTCTGCTTTGTTACTTTGAATTATGTCTGATGAAGGATTATTCAAAGCGCTTACTTTAATAAAGGAGATTCCACAAAGAATAATTCAGTGTGACCTGTACTTTATTTTCAGATTTATCTGGTTTGGTACAACAGGTCTTTAGCATAACTTGTTATCTTTGCTTGTGCTCTACATATTTTTTGGTAACGTTATGCCTGCTGAACATGCTGTAAACAACAAAGATGACAGCACCATCATTTCGTTTGATGCCCTTGGAGGCATTGTTTATGGTAAATCAGGAGGAAAGACAGATACCCTGGGTAACCCGCTCCTTGATTTGGGCTTTGGTGTCCAGAAGGAAGGATTACAAAACAGGAATATACCTGCAGCAGTAGACAGAGCCTTTGAGGACTTATTAAAAGAGTGGAATTACAAGGCAGGTAAAATGCAACGCCTGCAATGGCAGGCATTTCATCTTGAAGCTTGTTTACAATATGGTATTGTCCCCAGGGGTATGAGAGTCCTGTGCATGCCAGCACAGGGCGACAGATACCCAGACTTACTAGCACAGTGGCAGGCTCTTAACCTGCACACTAGTATGGAGTATATGAAGTTATTGATCAAGTTTTTTTCACCAGAATTGGCGGCTTTGAAGCAAGAAGTAACATCATTATTTTCGCGATTACAGACTGATTTTCCAGACAGCAAAAGTAAAGAAAGAATTTCTACTGTTATGCTACAATTATCTAAAGAAGCTGATAAACTTAAAGATGTCAAATTAGGTAAAATCAGGAGGGACCACTCCGATTTTACCCATGGTAATATCTTTGTCTGGCCCAGATTCAAAGAACGAGCAACTGAAACAACTAGACGTCCCTCAGTGATGATGACAACACGTTCGGACGCTATACGAGCTACAGAGACGGGGTCAGCGGTACACACAGAGGCAAGCACAACGTTGGCCATCGATACAGTTGTCAACATACCGACATTGTCCACCTCGTTAAACCAAAATGGAGCCGGTACGAGGAGTTCTACTGATAGTCCATTCCGTACTATCAGCAATTTTGGGGAAGGTACGATCAACATGCTTACAGGCAATGGGACAGCTACTACTACCCCCAGCAATAACGATATCCTGGCTTCGCATTCCAACAGTGTTTCTCTAAACAGCGAAACACGTATTCCACAGCCGGAAGAACATATACGGATTCCAGGGGGCCTTTCTAGCTCCACAGTGGTGACAGCAAATGAGAGTATTCACCACAATGATACAGGGGCCCGGCCAAAAACATATGCAGGGGCTCTGCATTTTTTGGGGAATCTACCGGCACCGGTGCGGAGGAAAGGAGCAGGCAAGAGGTCCCTAAGCGAGGACAGAAATGCAGACAAGCGTCGGAGGACTCTACATTGACTAACAGTATGTCTGATGGCATTGTATATAATTTATCTCAATATGTGTTGAGTACCGATGAGCTAGAGATCTTAAACAAGGGCTTGACCTTTGTTCCTAGCAATAAGTGTGTATATAGCGATATTATATTTGACTTGATGTTGTTCTGTAGGAGCGTGATGTTAAAATTGATTTTTAATAACCAAACCCATGGAGCCATAGGTCCTAGGACCCCTAGCATATTTGCTCCCAATTTTACACCCACACTTAACTTGTTCATGAACGCTTGTGAGAATGACCTTTTCAAATATTTCGAGGAGAGAAGTGCTAATAGATATTATAATCTTACACCGACACAAAGGACTGCTTTACATGGCCTTATGGACAAGAAAGAAATCACCATTAAGATGGCTGATAAGGGGGGAGCCATCGTTGTATTAGATACATGTTGGTATGAAAGGAAATTGTTAGACACACTGACTTTAGATGGAGCATATGTACCCATCAACCCTTTACAAGTTAGAATGATTATAGATAATGTACATAGCCAGTTAAACAATTTATTAGAGAGGGGTTTGTTAGAACATGAAGTCTATGAGTTCCTCAAGGTAGATAAACCAGTTACGCCTGTATTCAAGGCCATGCCCAAAATACATAAATCATTGACAGACCCACCACTCAGACCCATTGTTTCGGGGAGAGGGTGGGTCACTGAGAATATTTCTATATGGTTGGAGTTTATACTTAAACCATATTTAGAACAGATAGATAACATTCTAAGAGACACAGGGCATTTCTTGGGGCTATTAGCTGCGGCCACCAAGCCCAAACATGGTGGATTATTGATGGTTACACTGGATGTCAACAGTTTGTTTACTGTTATTGAACAACAATATGGGATAACAGCAGTGGGTGAAGTAATAAGTAGACTGGGAGCAACTGAGCATAAGCGACTGGTTGTGGAGAATTTACTAGCTTTGGTATTGAACAACAATGTCTTTATAGGACCAGGGTCCATATACAGACAAGCACAGGGGGTAGCTATGGGCACCCCCTGTGCTAATACATATGCAAATTTGGTTATGTCCAAATGGGAAACCAAGGAAATTCTTAATAATAAGGAATGGAATAAGTACATAGTTTTGTATGTCAGATTTGTGGATGACGTTTTTATTTTGTTGGATGGGGATACTTCTACCTTTGAGAGCTTTTTAGCCTTTCTCCACACCACCACCACTTTTTTGACCTTTAGTGCCAAAACTTCTTTTACTCAGATAGAGTTCCTGGATGTTTGTGTGGAACAGAGTAACCTTGGTTTCACCTCGAAATTGTACAGGAAACAATGTTGGCAAAATGCATTGTTATCCTATGACAGCATGCACCCGAGGCATATCTTTCCCAATATTGTCAAGAGCCAAGTGGGTAGGATATCTAGGGTATGTTCTGAAGATACTTATTATGATGAGGAACTTTCTAGGCTGAGTGGACATTTTTTGGATAGGGGCTATGAGAGGAACATGGTTAGTAAGGTGGTTAGTAACAATGTATTACATAGGAAGACAAAGAATAGGCCATGGATGCAAGGCCCTGTTATTGGCAGACAAATAGATACAGGATTATGTAGTAGCAGGAAGGAACAACCTAAAATACTTTTTACGTATGATAGTAATATTAAAGACATATGTAATATAGTTCAGAACAATTGGAATATCCTAAGAAGTGATATTAGTCTTAAGGACGTAGTGGCGGAACGTCCCATGTTTAATTATAGGAGAAACAACAATCTCAAGGACCTGTTATGTAAGGAGACATATTTGAATAGGAGACCTACAATAGATATTAGAGCAGGCACATATCCCTGTGGCAACTGCAAGGCTTGTCAATATATTAATAGCGATACTGAATATAAACATCCTGATAAGACACAAACTTTTATATTTAAAGGGAGGGCTACTTGCAGGACAAAACACTTAGTATATATGGCCAATTGTGAACAATGTGAAAGTTTTTATGTAGGTATGACAAATAACATGCTGAAGGTTCGGATTTTACAGCATATTAGTAATATTAGAACATGTCAAGTGAGCAATGCTTTATTCAGACATATAGAGATTAATCCCACACACACTTTTAAGTTCAGATGCATTGTAAATATTGCCACTAATGAGAGGGGGGGGGCATTCAGCATAGAACAGCATTAGCTGAATCCAAGTGGATAGTAGATTTAAGAGCACATAGACCACCTGGTCTTAATGATGTTTTACCAATTAAACCTGCTTTACAAAAAAGGCGGGCTTTTAGGAGTAAGTGATTGGATGATCTGTGTTTTAAATATGGCTGCTTTTGATACTTTGAATTATGTCTGATGAAGGATTATTCCGAAAGCGCTTACTTTTAATAAAGGAGATTCCACAAAGAATAATTCAGCGGTGACCTGTACTTTATTTTTCGTATATTCTTGCAACCCTAGCCTCCATCTTAGCAACTTGACATTTTGCTGGCTGGCTCTGTTTAACCATGTTAGGGGGTTGTGATCTGTCACTACAGTGAATTTTCTTCCATACAGATAAGGTTGAAGTTTCTGCAGTGCAAACAATATGGCTAGACATTCTTTTTCTACAGCTGCATAACATTTCTTCCTGTGTTGGGGCCTATGAGTGAGATAAACCACTGGGTGTTCTTCTCCCTCTGAAGAAATCCGGCTAAGTACAGCCTCTACCCCATGGTTCAAAGCATTCACCTGCGCAACAAATTATTTGCTGTAATCTGGGCTGGCTAACACAGGGGCCCTCCCAAAGCATGTTAAGCTTCTGGAATGCCTTCTCACATGCTGTGGTCTACACTACCTTATCTGGCCTGTTCTTCCTTGTTAGGTCTGTGAGGGCAGCAACTATGGTACTATACCTGGGGATGAACGTTCTGTAGTATCCTGCTGTCCCTAAGAATGACTTCACCTGCTTTTTGGTAACAGGTGCAGCCCATGCCTGAATGGCTTCTACTTTGGCAGGTTCTGTCCTGATCTTACCACTCCCCACTCTATATCTTAGGTAGGAGATCTCTGCCATACCCACCTGCTCGGCTTAATGGTCAACCCTGCCATCTGTAGTCTGCCCAGTACCTCCCTGACATGTTGAAGGTGCTCTTGCCAGGAATGGCTGTAGATGGCAATATCATCTAGGTAAGCAAGGGCAAATGCTCCTGCTTCTGCTAGGGTATGATCTACCAGCCCTGGAAAGTTGCTAGGGCATTCTTCATCCCAAAGTGCATCTTTGTGAACTCATACATTCAAAAAGGAGTCACAAAGGCTGACTTCTCTCTAGAAATGGGAGTCAAGGCACCTGCCAGTAACCCTTGGTAAGATCAATGGTGGTAAGATACTTAGCCCCACCCAGCTGCTCTAGGGCCTGATCTGTCCTAGGCAAGGGGTAAGCATCTGACTCTGTGTGACTATTTAATTTCCTGTAGTCTACACAGAACCTGGTGCTGCCATCCTCCTTTGGCACCAGCACCACTGGGTTAGCCCAGGGACTGATGGACTCTTGAATTACCACTAGTTCCAACATTTCCTGTATTTCCTCTCTCAGAGTTTGTTTGACTCTCTCAGGCACCCTATAAGGGGCCTGCCTAACATGCCTTTGGGGTCCTGTATCCACGTGGTGCTGCACCAGGTCAGTGCACCCTGGTTTCCCAGTGAACATGTCCCCAAACTCCTGTAACACTGCTCATATTTCTCAAACCTTGGTAGGAGATATCTGCTGGGACATTGCTACCCCTTCCACTGAGGTGTCAGTCCGAGCCTCACTGAAGAGATCAGTCACCAGATCTCTTTCAGACTCCTCCTGAAATCCACTGCAAATGCTCAGCACAAGGGTCTCCCTATCATGATAAGGTTTCATCATGTTAATATGGTACAGTTTGTACCTCTGCCTCCTGCCTAGCAGTTCCACCATGTAGTTAACATCACTTACCTTTCTTACCACCTTGTATGGTCCCACCCAAGCTTCTTGCAGCTTGTTGGTAATGACAGGAATGAGAACCATAACCTGCTGCCCGACAGCATACTTTCTAGCTGGAACATTCCTGTCATACCACACCTTTTTCTGTTGTTGGGCGTCTGCCAGGTTCTTTGGGGCCAAGCCCATGAGTTACCTGAGCCTTGTCCTGACATTTAGGACATGTGCCACAACAGACTCCTTGTGAGGTTCACACTCACCTTCCCACTCATCACGAATTAAATCTTGTGGTCCCCTGAATCTATGCCCATACAGCAACTCAAAGGGTGAAAAACCTGTGGATTCCTGGGGAAAGACTCTGTAAGCAAACAACAGATGGGCCAAATATTTGTCCCACTCCCTCTTAAACTGCTCTGCAAATGCCTGTAGCATGGACTTGATTGTAGAGTTTAACCTCTCAACAAGACCATTAGTCTGGAGATGGTAGGGAGTAATCTTCAGCTGCTTCACCTCACAGTATTTCCACAGACAGGCCAGCGGGGTCTGACATGAAATTGGCACCTCTGTCAGTCAGTATTTCTTTTGGGAAGCCTACCCCACTGAAAATCTCTAACAAAGCATTTCCCACCTTTTTTGCCTCAAAGGAGGACAGAGCCACTGCCTCAGGGTAGTGGATAGCATAATCCATTACCACTAGGATATACTTTTTCCCTGTGGAACTTGGGGTACTCAGAGGCCTGACAATATCCATAAATACCCTCTGAAATGGCTCCTTAATCACAGGCAAAGGCATCAAAGGAGCATTCACCTTGTCTCTTGCCTTGCCTACCATTTGGCACTGCTCACAGGTCTTGCAGTACCCTGTTACATCTCTGGAAATTCCAGGCCAATAGAAGTTCTGCATAATATGTTTTGTGCCCATATGACCTGCAAAGGGAATATCATGTGCTATGGCTAGAAGTGCTAGATGGTAGGCTCTAGGCATTACCAACTGCTGTACCGTCTCACCTTCTAGCCCTCCCTCAGGGGTCCACTCTTTATACAGTAACCCTTTGTCCCAGTATACAGATTCCCCCTTCCCTGGAGAATCAGGTGCCTCATTAGCTACCTGCCTAAGGCCTTGCAATGTAGGGTCTGAGAGCTGAGCCTGTCTCAACTCTCTCTTTGTAACTCTTCCCAGCTCCCATTCCACAGGAAGTCTGGCATCCTCTGACAGTGGTGCCTCACTGTCAGCCTGGGTACTACTACTCACCTCTATCTTTGCAGTCACTCTGTCCAAGGGAACATCAGTACCCACAAGCATCTGTGGCTCACATTCAGTCTCACTGCTACAGAGAAGTTCCCTCCCTGAAGTAACCACCTCACAAGTCCTGGCTGCAAGTATGCAGTTTGTCTGGGTCTCCACCAGGCTACCAGACCCACATGTATGTCTCCTAGCCTGACTGCATGTAACTGCATAAGCACATGGTACTGCCTCATCCAAATCCTTCCCTATTAGGACATCTGCAGGATGGTAGGTTAGAACCCCTGTTGTCTCAAGACAACCTACTATTGGCATTTTGTCTTCCCCACTTACTGGCTCCCTCAACCTTTGTTCTCTCCCTCCCTTACCTCCATGGACATCTGTATGCCACAAGGCCCCACTGGTTGCATTCAAAACTTTTAACCCTAGGTTCTGGACTTCACCTGCTACTGGCAGATTCTGTTGGGGCAGTCTGTGCTTCCCAACATGGGTTCCTTTAGACCCATGAGCAGTACTGAGGGTCTCTTTCCTGTGCAGGGATGTCCTGCTTGCTAGGTATAGGTCTCCCTTCTTCCCCAACTCATCTGAAGTAGCACATTGTCTATCAGCTAACCAGATCCTCATGTCCTCAGGCTAAGTGCTAAGCACTTGTTCCCTCATCAAAACGTCTGCCATCCCATCAAAAGTGGTGACGTGACATCCACTCACCCACCGATTAAAATAAGTGCTCAGTTCAGCAACATATTCACACACACTTTTATCTGCCTTGCGTCTATGCTCACAAATTTTTTTCCTAAACATTTCTGGGGTTAGCTTAAAAAATTTTAACAAGCAGTTCTTATCAGTAGTATAATCAAACCTTTCCTGATCAGAAATTTTAGACAACACAGTTACAGCTTTACCATGGATTAAGGGGGTCAGGAACTGTACCCAAAGCTTTTGGTCAACATCATACTGTTTACATACCCTCTCAAACATATAAATGTAACTATCAAAATTATCCTCCTCTGTAAACTGCAGAAGAAATTTACTGACCTTTTGTTTTTCTGGGATCTGGTTACTCCCTTCCTCATTACCTCCATGACTCTTGCAAAGAGACAGCATCTCCTTTTCATGCTGCCTCTGCAGCTCCTTTTCCACAGCTTCCAGGCATAGCAGTTTCTCTTTCTCCTCAGCCTGCAAATGTCGCAGTTTCTCATTGTCCTCACTCTCTAGATGCCTCATTCTCTCAGCTGCTTCTATTTCCAAATGCCTGGCCTCCAACTCAAGTCTCTTTAGCTCCAGATGGATTTTTAAGTCCTCTGCACAAAGGTTGAGCTGTCCATTCTCTGAGTGTGGTACATCTCCACTGCCAGTCTGATTGTCCTCCTGGTTATCTGTCTTAGTCAGGTTTCCATGCACCAGTCTCCTAGCCTGGCACATCTCAGCCAGCTACCTCCTTGTCAGCTTTCCTTACTCATCTGCTGACATGCTGCCTTCTCTCCCTGACTCACTAAGCTAACAAAAGAAATAAAACAATTGTGATATGAATTCTGAGTATTCGCTGTGTGGCTGATTCAGAGTACAAAAACATCTTTAGTGATCACTGTACACAAGCTACAGTAATTCACACTACCCACACCACTACAAGCGAATTAGTATTTGCCAACCAATTTATATATGGTGTGGATATGGGCAACTGGAGTTCCACACCATGTTGGTCAGATCCGACCACAAACTAATCACCCTAGACTTCCACATCCAGCCTCCACTCCCCATTAGGGAAACCACTGTAAAAATTTCTCCAAAGCAAACTTCACACTTCTTAAGACAGAAGTGGCAAACTTCAAAACACCCATGCAGATGGACAATAAAGGTACAACTGCTGAATACTACACAAATGCACTTTCTAAGCACTTTTATGAGTGCATGTATTGTGCAATCCCTAACAGAACCAAGATGTTATCCGCCAAAAAAAGGAAGCCAATCTGGTGGTCCCCTGCCATAAACAAACTCTACAACAGAAGAAAGAAACTGTTGCAAAAAGGTGTAAAATCTCATGATTGGAGGAACTCACTGGTCAGCCTCAGTAAAAAGATGAGATCCCTCATAAACTCCTCCAAAGCTAGTTAATAAAACAAAATTGCCATTGATTCTAGACAACCACAAAGCATTCTATATCTATGTCAAGAATCTCAATGGCAACACTCATATCTGCTCTGAGTTACAGCACAATGGCACTAAATATACAGAACCAACTGATATTGCCAACATCCTGGCAGATAGGTTCAGTGCTAACTTTACCCTCCCTCTCACCCCTAAAGGGCCCATCTCTATACCGTAAGAATGCAAAGTTCCAGTAATCAAGGCTGTACAGGTAAAAAACACACTCTCCAAAGCCAAGACACAGCATCTATGGGACCTGACAACATCCCAGGCTGCATTCTACATGAACTAGGGAATGAACAGGCACCCCACCTAATCACCATGTTCAGTCATAGCCTCACCTCAGACTTTCTGCCCACTGAATAGTGCACAGTGATGGTTATCCCAGTCCACAAAGGGGGAGCCACCACGGACCCTGGAAACTACAACCCCATTAGCCTAACAAGCCTGGTCTGCAAGGCTATGGAAAGTATCATCATGGAACTTATAAGCAATGACATTGGTAATCTCCAAACTCTGGACTCCACCCAGTTTGGGTTTGTAAAAGGCAGGTCATATCTCCTAAACCTGATAGACATCTTTGAAGTGGTCAACAAAGCCATAGATGAGGGTAAGGTGGTTCACACAGCCTATCTAGATCTCACCAAGGCTTTCAATACCATGCCCCACTCTGGAATTTTAGATAAACTCACTAAACTAGGTATAAATCCCTATGTCTCAAGATGGGTTGCCAACTGGCTCACTGACAGAATCCACACTGTAAAAGTAGTAGACTCCAAATCCAACTTCAGCCCAGTGACAAGTGGAGTACCACAGGGTTCAGTCCTGGCTCCTCTCCTGTTTGGTATCTACTTCTCTGAAGTACAGGCTAACACAGAAGGACTTTGGCTAAATTCAGGAGCCATAATCAAAACTCCTAATGATGTGGACATCCTACAAAAGGGCCTCACTGAGACAGATGCCTGGTGTCAAAGCCATGGCCTCAAGCTCAATGCCAAAAGTTCATTGTCATCCCTTTTGGTAAAAACTCTGTACCCATGAACTACCACATAGGTGGTAGTCTACTTAACACCGAAAGTGGGATAAGAAACCTTGGGACATAGGTGGACAGTAGTCTCTCCTTTGATAATCACATCACCGCAGTAGTCAGGAAATCCTTTTGCATGGCACACTTCATCACAAAAGGTTTCTCATCCAGGAAAAAAGAGGTCATTGTTCCCCTCTACTCATCACTCTTTAGACCTATTATAGACTACAGGTCCCCTTTTGGTATGTACCTCACAAGACATTTACAACAACTGGAAAGGTCACAGAAATACTTCACAAAGAGGATTACCAGCCTCAAACAGATGCCCTATGCAGACGTCTCAAAATACTCCAGCTTTATTCCATCACACATCGCCTACTTAGAGGCGATCTCTACCTAACATATGAAGCTATGTCAAACCCAGAGCTGCTGGACATGCTCCACTTAAAGAAATCCCAATCCCTCCAAGCTACATGCTCTAGGGACCTAAACCTTGTCACCACAATAAACAGAACATGCTGGGGGGATAGATTCCTTTCCCAGAGACTTCCCATACTCTGGAACAAACTACCTATCTATATCAAACAAAGCTCCTCATTAGCACTCTTCAAGAAAAATCTTGATGATTGGATGGGAGATAGGAAATTCACCCCAGGGATCACTTCTGTGGCTCTGCTCGACAGGGGCACAGGAAATTATTTTCTTGGGTGGCAAAAACCAGGGTAGCTTTTTGGCTAGGCTTATATAGGCCCTAGGGCCAATAGCCTAGTGCCTACCTATGAACCTATGAATATCCCATCACTGCCAAACAATTAATATATGACACCCATGCACTCCCCCAGCAATCAAGGAGCCTCATTCCTCACCACTAAAACCAGTGAGGGGCATCCATATAGGGAAAGGATAATAAATACACACACAGAAAGTACAATTTCCCTTATGAGCACACAGAGATCACAGTCAGTCTGGGGCTGGTTTCTCCCTTTCTCTCCAGGTCCTCAATAAGACTCCCCACTGACACAGCTATAGGGTCCAGATCTCAGCCTAGTGGGCAAGCTAAAACCTATATCACCCTCTCTGTCGAACCAGTGTGCTTTGTGTACCTGCCCAAGTATCTGACACACACACTTTGAGATAAGAGTAATATACATTCACACAGACCCCCCTGGGGAAGGCTGGCACAGGTTCTCCAGCTGTGCCCCTTTTACTCAGACTATACGGCAGTACCACTTGCCACTACCCACTAATATTTATCATCTACTAAAAGGCCCTTATGAAAGGGTGTCCAATTATACTGTGAAATATTATTATCCAAATGGTAAGTTTAACTGAACAGCCAAGGCTTATTGGAGTGGCTTGGCCAATATCACTATATACATGCAATGTACCCTAGAGCTTAAATGATCTCTACACAAAACAGCCACAGTTGAAAGGTTTAAAAATATTTTATAATAAATAATAAAAACACAAGACAGTGCTTCTTACTACACAGTGCTAGTCAAGAGTGCAGAGATTACAGAGACATACTTAAAACAATACAGTAGAAAAGTTCTGACATCAATACAGAAAAACACTAATCTAATCTTCCTAGTTCCTAGCTATATCTAAGAGAAAACACAGTTCTAAAATAAACTTACATATAGAACACAGGCAGATTGCTGGTGAGTTGGATGTTCTCAAGACAAATGCTGTCCTTAAATTGATAACACAGTACCACTGATTCTTTTTAGATTACATCATTTCACAACTCAGAGGTTAATAGTTCTTTTGATCTTGCAGCTGCTCAGGAAGCCAGAGCAATAAAAGAAATTATAATAAAAAAAAATACATCTAGCCATTAACTCTGGCCTCAAAACAATAGGCAGAATGCCTCCCTCTAGACATCTCGGCTCCGAGTTTTAGATCAAAAAATTTCACAATGCTTGACTTATCAGTTTTCTTACAGCAGAGTGCACTGTTGTTACATTTTTTCAGTTCAACATCCAATACAGTCTTTTCACATTTAAAAGAACAAGTCTGTGGCTTATATTAATATTTACAAATGACAGAATTATCTACAACATTCTATCTAGCTAGGCTGGCAGCCTTCACCTATCTTGACAGAGGAATAATAGCTTCCTTGGTATTACATGAGATACCCTTTGTGATTAAGTGCGTGATATAGAAAGATTTTCTGACCACAGTTGCTACATGGTGATCAAAAGAGAGGGAGCCATCATAGGTTCATAATTAAGTAGTAGGCTAGCTGCTCATGGGCCATTTTAAGTGTAGCCAATACCCATTGATGATAAGCAAGCCCTGTACCTCTTGTCTGTGTAGTAAATACCATTATGCCAAACCCAACCCAAATGGTTGCCCAAGTCCTTGATCACAGACTCACTGGAGTGTGGATGCCATTTATATAGTAGGTGGTAGGAATTTGTTGTTTTTCTGAAGGGGGTGATACTGCATTTCATAGCCTTTAGTCTGTGCCCTTTTTCTGTGCACCAGAAGTTAATGCATGTTAATTCCATTTGAAGGGTATTTGTAAGATTGGTTGATTTAACTACTATGCCCATCTTATAAACATCAGTAAACTTAGCCATCCAGATATCCTTACTTTCAGTGTTTAGGTCCTAGAAATTAATGCCAAAAAGAGGGAGCCAAGTAGAGAACCCTGGGGAATGTTACTGGTCACCTTTTCCCAAATTAAGGAAGCATCATCAAACCTGACAACAGGTGTCATTTCCTTGAGCTAGTTTGTAATCCATCTGACTGCATAGGGATCAGTGTTTAAGGTCATTAGCTTATTAGCAAACCCATTGTGTGTTATGCTGTCAAACATTTTTTCCAGGTACAAGTAGGCAGCATGAACAGTATGGCCACTAACTACAATCTGTGTGACCTTTTCAAAAAAGTAAACAAGATTCAGCAGGTGTAGTCTAGCCTAAAAAATATGAATTGCTGCAATTTGAGCATGATCAAAATTTTAATTTCCTAATTTATGATATCAGTGACATTGCCTTCTATGACTTTATAGTCAAGACTGTTAAGGCTAATTTGACTGACGTTTCCTGTGCCAGTGGTGGGGCCACCCCTATGGAGGGCCATCATCATTGCATTGTGCCATGACTCAAGAACATATCATGTGGCAAAGCTTAGGTGATAAAACTTAAGGAGTGGAAGGATCAGCAGGAGCCTGCTTGATCGTATTTATTTGACAATCCAGTATATTGTTGAGACATATTAAAGAGATGCTTCTGGTCTTGGAAAGTGCTTTAAGGATATGATCTGTGAAGATGGTGGGGGAGAAATTACTCAGGGATATTTGGATTAGGGATGATGGTTTCATAGGAAAAACTTATAGCAAGCATATTTGCTAGTATATTAGCAATGTCTTTAGGTTTTGAAAAAGAGGTGCTATTATGGATAAGTTTGGATCAGTGATGATAATTATTCCTTATTTTTGTAATGTAACTAAAGAAGGACTTATAATTATCCTTAACCTCAGAAGCTAGCCTACATTTATGAGATGCATTGCTGATAGCCTCAGAAGCTAGCCTGCATTCATGGGATGCATTGCTGATCTTTACGCCTTCAGTTTCTTGGTGAGGCATTTTATATGTTTGATGGGAGGTTCTGATCTTGCAAGTTAAGCTAAACATTTTTATCTTTCTATAGTATAATTTGTTTAATATCTACTGAACACCAGGATGAGTTGTTGTTGAATTTATTGTTTTATCTGGTTCTTGGAGGGACTTCTTTGTCAGTGCATTTATTTAAATAAGCATAAAGATCCTTGGCATAGGTGGCTGCATATTCTGTATCCACAGAGGGGTTTGACAAGTGAACTTTTGAGATTTCACCATTAGATTGTAAAAGCTTTGTCTTTTGAAGTCTCTAATGAGGATGGTGTTGGTTAATCAAGTGTGGATGTTTTCATGTTAAAGGTAACCATTCTGTAGTTTGATTTAACTAATGAAGGTCCAGCTAGAAGCAAGAAACATGCCTGTCTCAAGTGTTTGAAAACCAGGTCTAGGATATTACTGTCCCTTTGAACTGGGGAATTCTCCTTAACCCAATCAAAGAAACACTTTACATAAATAACACTGGAAGTGCAAGTACTCCAGAAGCTGAAGTCCTTGAGGATTAAAGAACCATGTCTTACAGGGACATTTTCAAGGAATTTCAGGAAGGTTTCATGATCCTGTGGAGCAAAATAGCCAGACTGAAAACAAGTTATAAGTTGAAATTCTGAATTAGCTAGTGTGAATTGAAGTTTGGTGGGCTCACTGGTGGTGGGGGGGGGGGGGC
Organism: Protopterus annectens; assembly: GCF_019279795.1. NCBI lineage: Eukaryota > Metazoa > Chordata > Ceratodontiformes > Protopteridae > Protopterus > Protopterus annectens. Next base: position 1,700,889,506 of record NC_056725.1, on the reverse strand, counting down.
ATGGAGTATCACTTTGGAAAGGATAAAATCCCTGATAAACATTGGCACATTTTCACCATTACCAGTTGGCTTGAAGATGTGATAGGAACAGAACTCTGGCTTGTATGGGATACTCTCTTTAAACCCTATCCCTGTGACTACATTAACATGGACTTCTTAGAGATAAAGAAGTGTCTCCAAATTGTTACGTTTATTGTTAAGGTTCTTGGCCTTGAGAAGAGACATCTTGTTGTTGTTCAATTTATGGTTTAATTTGTTAGTTAGGCTGGCATTTTCACTAGATGAATTTCACTTAAAAGGCACGATGAGGGCTGCAATGGCTTGGCCAGTATGTGGAAGCCTTTGCTTGAGAGGTGCAGACCATCTTTTTCAAGGCAAGTAGGATTGCTAATTTTCTTGTCCCTTAGAGATAAATAATGGATCTCCTTGGAATGACATCAGATGCTTAGCCAGTTGCTGAATGCACTAATCTTTTCCTTAAAACTAGGCTTTATTCTAGGTGAGAAATGGATACCACACAAAAAACTAGAGTCTTATCCTTGACTAAAGCATATGCAGCAAGTTTCAACAAGTTCTTTTGTATGTCTTTCGTGGGATTTTGTGACAGATCATTCTATTCATATTTACTGGAATCGATGATAGTGACAGACCTTGATATGTCAGCATCCTGACTCCTAAGAGATTACTAGGATGTTTTCAGAAGCTGCTAGACTCTTATTAGATAATGGGGTGTTAGGTTGTTGGTGGTATGCTGATGAATATGTGTATGTAGAAGTATTGGGTGGCTTTTCTTGCTGCCTTAAGGGTTCTAAGGGGCTTTGGTAGTGATTTTTTTCTGGAATCAGTGTATGATGGTTTAATGTTGTCAGTATGTGGATATTCTTTTCATGTGGGAGGAGGTAAAACAGCATGGTACCCACTGTGTGAATGATATACTGAGAAGGCTGTCTTTAATTTAGCCATGTGTTTGCACCTCTTACAGATAGAATCTGTTAGGTTAAGTAAGGCTTTGTTTTCAGTAAGCATGAGGCAGTTCTTACACTTCCTTAGGATAACAAGTGCTAGAAGGCTGGCAATTGAAAGGGGGTAGTCGGTTGCATATCCATGTTTTCCATAGCTGTATTATCTTTATAGAAACTTGAAGTTAAACAAAGTAAGGAAAATACAAGTCACACAGGAGATACAGAAAAAAAGCAATGCACAAAATAAGGTAACTGGTAACAAGTCCATGCAGACCCATGCAAACATATATGGTCCAGACCAAACTAGAGACAGCTACCCAAGAGATGAAAGAAAATATTTTTTTGAGTAAACCCTTAGGGAGGACTTCACTTATTCACAGTAACTACCGTTCAGCTACAGCTACTACAGTGGTGATGTCAGCATAGCTGAACTCAGTATATATAAAAGAGTGAAAAATAAAAGGCCAATGAAAAACAGTTATGAATTTCATCAAATATTGCCTGGCTACCTAGAAACAGCAGCAATTAATGTTCTCTCCCTACTAATATACACCAGAACAATCAAGCTAATTGCAAACAGTGAAAACAGAGATATAAATTAAAAAAAAAACAGGAAAAACTAATTACATTCAGTAAAAATAGCAAAACGACTTTAAGTGCAATGGAGAAATACAATAATAATAATAATAACAATAATAATAACAATAATAATAATAATAATAATAATGATGATGATAATGATAATAATAACTTTCCTGAGTTCGTTCTGTTATAATAAATAACCAGAACAATTTTTTAACTTCTCAGGCTCACACAGTTGGCCAGAGGCAAGCTAACTGCTCACACACTAGGCCAGAAACAAGCCAATTGTAAACAGAGGAAACAGTTATTTAAATGAAAACAGGCAAAAATATTAAATTCAGCAAAATACTAAAACAAGTGCAGTGGAGAAAAAAGCAAATGAGCAACTGTCCTGAGTTGTTGGGGGAATAAAAGATCAGAACCACTTCCCCGCTTGTAAGGCCAAGGCAGACAAGCTCTATTCTCCAGACTCTTTCTTTAGACAGCAGGAAGGCTCAGATTATCTCAGTATATATTAAATAGTAAAAAGTAACAGACTAATGAAAAGCAGCTATACGTTTATTGCATTATTGCCTGACTGTCTAGAAACAGCAGCAATTAATGCACTGTCACTACAATATTCACTGATGTCTCAAGATGGCTCACATACTAGACCAAAAGCAAGCTAAATTGCAAGCAGTTAAAACAGTTATTTGAACAAGAACAAAGCAGACAAAACATATTAACTCATCAACATCTATGTGGTTTGGAATGTCACACCTCTAGCAGCCTACACAAATCTTACATACCAGAGTATTTTCTGAAAAATAAACTTAAAAAGCATAAGATAAATAATATTATATTATGTCAACAATAAAATATATCAAACTGTACAAATAGCAATGTTATCAGTAAGAAATATTCTTTACAATGATAACAGTCAGTACATTCATAGTCTCCTATAAATACTATGATGTATGATAATGCACACAAACCCCAAAGTTTTGCTAAACTTTCACAAATTGTCATATCTTGGAAACTGTGCAGTCTGTACATATGTTGGTAGATAATTGTTAACCAGAGATTAGCTTTCTTATCACAACAACAAATCCCTCTATGAGTTCAAGTTATTTACAGAAATATGAAAACACATGATTAACAGTGGCAGCCCGTCCTATTGGATTGCAGAACTGCAGCCCCCCCCAGCTGAAAACAAAAAAAAAAATCCCAAAACTCATGCATGTGTGAGTGGAAACTTAGAAGTCAATGCAGTTACAGCTGCATAAACTGAAAGGGGATTGGACTGTAAAGTCTGCAGATTGTGTTCAGAACAAATGCATGCGTGCTCACCCAGCATTCCAGAAATGGAGCTTTTTGATTGCAGGCAGGTACTTTATAGAGAAGGAAGGTACTTTGTAGAGAAACAGGAGCTTTGCAACATGAGGCTTGTGTGTGTCTGTGTGTGTGTGTGTGTGTGTGTGTGTGTGTGTGTGTGTGTGTGTGTGTGTGTGTGTGTGTGTGTGTGTTGGTGCAGGTATCAAGAACCTGAATTACCTCCACACCATCACTTATGGAAAGCATTAAGATTTTTGCCTCATAGTTTTGTTCTGGTCCTCATAAAATATGTGGTTTTCTGGATTTTCAGACATTTGAATTTTAGACTTCATAGTCTTCAGAAAGTACATGGGAATACAAAACATTTTATTCTAGCAATTTTCTAAGTTTATAAGATCAATAGTTGAAATGTGTTCCTATTGTTGGGGCTGTATTCATCCATTATTGGCTTTGTGCAGGTTTTGCTGTGCTGGGAGGTTGAGAGCTATGGTAAGAACTGAATTCACTGAATATGTTTGGGGACTGTATTTCCCCAATTATTGGCTTTGTCAAGGTGTTTTGTGCTAAGAGGTTGAAAGCTATGGTGAGAACTGAATTCACTAAATGATAGCCATTTAAGTTTCAGTCTTCCAGTCTTGCACAAAACAGCTGATTTTGGCATAGTGGTATATTTCTCTGACTGTAGTGCACAGGGTCCTGGGTTCAAGACATGACAGTGATATGCATGGCGGTAGCACATCATTTTATTCTAGCAACTTTACAAAGTTATACAAACAATGTTTAAAACATGTCCCTGGTTTTTGGGCTTTTGCCCCCCCCCCCCAATAAATTTTGGCTTTTCCAGATTTCTTGGCCTCATGTGAAGCAAAGTTGAGAGATACAATTGAGTGTTGAGTAGATTTTACAAGGAGCTAAGAGCTTCAGGGGAAGACAAGTTTAGTGCTACTTATGCTGAGTTGGCTTGCATTGTTAATAGCACAACCGGTAGTGTACTTACATTTAATGCAAAAGGCTGTGGGTTCTACTCCCTCAGTATGTAGATGCATTGCTGATACTGTGCTGTGTCATACTTTTAAAGGGGGTGGAGGCTGCAGTCCTGAGATACCTAGTAACTATGAACTTGTTATCAGTTTGCCATCCATTCCCTATTGCAATATTACTAGCCTACACTTTTTTTTTAATGTAACATGGGCAATTTATTCCTCAAGGGCAACAGGCACTTTATTTCTAGATGAAACTATGAAATATGAAGTTGTTTGCTAGCAGCAACCTCTTCATTAGTTACAGATCTCTTTAATTTGGAATTATTTAGATGACTTTTACTTCTGCAGAGATTGTGGAGATTGTGCATATTTACTGATACTGGTGGACTGTAGAAGTTTAGGTAGATGTTTATGATGGAAATTTCAAAAACCCAAGTGCCCAGCTGGTCAGCTTCGGTTATCCTTTCCCTAGCAAAAAAATTGAATGCTCTGCCCTTCACACTGAGGACCTGTTACAACCTTAATAACTTTAAAACTCAACTTCATTCCTACCTCTATCTAAACAGGAAATGCAACTGTACTCTTCAGCCCATACCTCTCAAGCTCTCCTCCCCCTTTACTCCTGGATAACCTTCTTACCTTCCTAACCTCGCTCTCAAATGTAGATTGTATATGTAACTAAACAGTAAAATCTAGCTATTATGCTATATGCCTGTCTTTTTCTCCTGAACAAAACTGTAATTGTTTGTTTTTTTTCTTTTTTTGAATGCAACCTGTTGTTTGTAATGCAGACTGTCTTTGAAACTATTCATGTAAGTAAACTTTGTGTTGTGGAGCTTTTCTCCCCGGGCTTCCACTAAAAATGGGCCCCCCAAGCCCAGTGGACCTCCCCGGTCATCAAGCTGGAATAAATAAATAATAAATACATATAAATGTTCTGAATTGGGCAGTTTTGTCATTATTGGTGTGTGCATGTTGCTTCATTAGTTAATGGAAAAAATGTTCAAAACAATAAATTTAAAACGCCCTCTAAAAACTGTACTATATTATACAAGGAATATAATTTAATACAATCAGGAAGGTGTATCAAAGAACACATGTATGTTTCTTGTGCAAGGGGCCTATGATTTCAAAACAGCCCAAAGTTAATCTTTATCTGCCACTGGCCAGATGTGCTTTCTTTGAATGTGGGTTTCAATGCTGTTTCAATGAATGTGAGTTTCAATGGCAGAGAAGTTTTAATGCTAAGTCTATTTTCATTGTGAGACTGCATTGCTTTGTTTAGCAGGTGTCTATTAGTGTTTATGCTATAAAATTTAAAATAAAACTTTTAAATAAAATCCAAATCATTGTAGAAGTAAAGAAGTATGCACATTACATTGTTTATGGTAAATGGGGTAAAATAGCCAAATAATTGGAAATTGGAATGGCTACAGGGAGGAGGCCCCATTCGACCATGATTTTATGATGGGGAAAGGGCGGCAAACTCAATGACAGCCCTGGCTGAACTATACCTTTCAACTGTCCAGATTTTCACATAATGAATAGATTTTTGCTTCTTATTTTTGGTTTGTTCCTCATAAAATTTGTGGTTTTCTGGCAAATCATTTAGGAAAGAAGTCACTAAATACTGACAGACATTGAGTTTCAGACATCATACCCTTCAGAAAAATGCATGTTAAAGCAAGACCTGTTATTCTATCCCCCAATATATTTGGCCTTGTCCAGATTTCCCGAGTTAAGAGGTTGACAGGTACATGCAAATAAATCACTTTATAGAATTAGGTCTATCCAAACTTCTCAACTGTCCCCGACTTTGACTCAAAATGTTGCTCTCCCCTAATTATCCCTCCGCAAAATGGCAATTTTGAAAGAAAATGTGGAGGGTTTACAATTAAGAAATAATTGTAATGATCAGAATTATAGATTACTTTTATTTCAGAAATGCCTGTAGATTCTCTTATTTTGTCAGCTGTTTAACTTGTACTAATATTAAAAAGTGCCCCTACTTTGACAGCTTTCCAGCTGTATTGTGTGGCTAGTTTATATTTTTGCATCACATTTTTGGTCCATTTTTCATAAAATTGTGGTTTTCTGGCAAATTTGTGGCAAATCATTAAAGACTGAAGTTAGAAACTGACAGACATTTGAGTTTAAGATTTCATACCCTTCATACTAATGCAAGACCTACTATTCTATTATTGTTCTAAGTTTATAAGAGCAATATTTAAAAATTGTCATTTTTGGGCATTTGTCCCACTTCTTTTTATGGCTTTGTCCAGATTTCTTTCTCTGAGGTTGAGAGATATGACAAATGTGTCAGGGCCATCACCGTCACTCAGACATTTCAAATTGTGACATGCTTATTGCAGCCTACTCCCCCATGTAGTGACTCTGGATGTGTCCAAGCAAGGCAAGGAGCAATTATGCAGTGTAAGTGTGCAGAGTATCCACCCATCCAAGGTAGACACAAGTACTACAGTGGCTTTTCACCTGTCCTTGATTTTGCAGAATGTTCTGGTTTTCTGACATATTTTTATACTGTTGATTTATGCTTATTATTATTCAGAAAATGCATGTCGTTGCACTGCCTGTTGTTCTGTGTTTAAGTAGCAATGCTTTAATGATCTTCAGGTAAGCTTGTCTGAGATTGTAAGATGCAAGTAAGCTTTAATAAGCATACTGTTAAAGGATTACCAACATTGAAAGCCTTTTTGTTGTTGCCATGCAGAGAATATTTACATAACTAGATAATGTATAAGCCTTAGGTACTGAAATGCATGCAACAGTATTTGTAATAAAGGACACGATTATAGCATTTTCAGAAGCTCATTTAATTTGTTGGAGACATGCAGTCATCTTTGCAGGCTTTACCAGTAAACTAAACAGTATGCCAGTCTATCATGTGTGGTCCATAACCTGTGCAGTAATTCTTTAAGCAATTTATCTCGAGCTTGTTTCTTGTTTGCTGTTAATTTTTTACTTTGATCATATTTTCCCCATGAAACAAGTAAATAGTTGTTGTCAGCCAGCAGGTATTTTTTGGATAAGAGACATTTTTACAAGTTGAGGTATCACAGAGATTTCTAATTTCAGCATGTTACTAGGTACTTTTATAAAACTGAATATAAATTATAATGAGAACTGCAGTGCAAGGAGATGTGGTTTGAGTTGAGTGCTGCTTGTTTTTTTTTATACTTGATTTTGACTGAAATTCCAGTAATGTATTTAAAAAGTAATTTATTTTTTCATGCCTCAGAACCTTTTTGTTTCCATCTAGATATTAAGTACGCTGTCATGTAGCCAATGCATTGAACATTTTTTTCTTCTGCACTTAATTTGGTCTTGATTGGACTCTTATAATGATGGTTTGGCACCCAGGGCATCATATTTAATTAAAGTCCCAGTTTTTGTGGTTTTGAGTATAGCCCACCCCTTTCTAGTTGGTCACACCCTTTTCTATTGGTCCCACCCATTCAACTGTCTCCTGCAGCCCCCCTTTGATATGAAGTCGCCAGCTGCCACTGATGATTAATTGTAATATTAGCAATACAAATAAAACCAAATATGTCTCAAGATGTTAAACTTACAATGCAAATATGAAAGACGGTTTTCTTCACACCATTTGAGGATTTATTTGATGTTAATCAACAGTTTATAAGTCAATCCATTTCTGAAGTATTAAGTATATATGGAAATATGTATTTTCATAATTGCTAACGAACCACCAATAATATTTCAGGTATAGAGTGATATAAATGAATATTGTTAATGAATTTTCCTGTTTCTCACCATGACATAAAACACCAGATACATGTCGATCCATCTAAGGTGATTTCTACAAATGCAAATAAACCAAAACCAATTCATTGAAACCACCTTCAGTGAATACTGAAACAATTGTTTTTGAAAGGGGCACCTCCCATGGGGAACACCCTCTGCAATTAAATATACTAACAATGAGGCCACACAATAGTGGAGAAAAATGCAATCTCTACTTTTGGCAAAGGTGGTTTTGGCAAACTGGCTTTCATTTCTTTATGTTCACTGAAACTGTATTTGACAGATTGACATGCTCCCTAACACACTATACCCTCTGACAGCATGCAAGGCTCTCAGTTATGAAGATATGAACATAAACATAAAAATATGAATAACAGGTGACAAATAGTGATTAATTTTTCTATTTCAGAACATCCTAGATTAACAGTCTTGGTGACAGTTTTTTAATACCTCCTTGCTTTTTCTAATACTGCCTATTATAGGTGGTAAGTCACTTAGCTAAAGAAGCCAGACCCAAACAAAAAGTTCTGTATGCAATAAGGAGCTATGAGCGTGAACTGTAAGTATACAAAAAAAAGTGTCATAGGCTTGAATCACTTAAATTCAACAAAAAATAGCAGCATAACTTTAACTGCAGTGGAAAAATGCAAAAATAACAAAAAATCTGAAACCAGAATAATTTTCAGTATGCTGCCTACCTCCAATCATAATTTAAACATTACAAGGTTTCCTAACTCCCTTATATTTGCTTGAGCAATCCTATCCTGTATGACAATGTTAGACTCTTTAATATAGATTCTTATCCTTCTAAATGTCTTGTCCATATCTCCAAGTGTCCTTAAAACAGCTTTGCAATTGCTAGCAATAGTATTTATCAAGTAATAAAAGTAAATGAGAAATTTCACATTTCAGCCTTAATGTATATTTTCCATGGGGTCTATATTGAATCAACGAATGCTTAAAAAAGTGAACGTTGATTCATTGACCTTATTTAAGTGAAAGCTTACAATCCCAAACACTCGGAACAGCGAAAAAAAAACAAAAAAAAAACAAACAAAAAAAAAACTTCACCCCCCCACCCCCCTACTTAAATATACCAACTCCAAGATCGCACCACTGTGGAGGAAATGGCAAACTCCCAAAACCGGCCCAGCTATTTTTTTTCCCTGGAAAAAAAATGCTGTTCTGGCTGTTCGGGATTATAAGCTTTCACTTACATGGGGTCAATGAATCAGCATTTGCTTTTTTAAGAATTCGATGATTCAGTATAGATCCTTTTCCAGGCACAAATACCACATTTAATACTCTTGCAGAAGCCTTACTATCTTTGCAAAATTCAAGAGGTAGTGTTTTATATTTCAATAGCCATGTCCTTTATGTCTTCTCCTTCTACATTAAAGCCCTTTAGTATAAAACTTATTGATGAAACAAGTGTCCATACATTTCACCAGAGTAATTTATGCCCTCTCACAGGCAGTATATTTCTTCATTAAGTTTGCACCTCTCATTGTTCCTAATGTTCAGCTACTGTAACTATCAAAACTAGAAGACTTCTCACAAATATTTTGGTATATCTGAAGTGATGCCAGTTGCACCCACAGTTCAATAAAATGCAGCCATCTTAGAGAACCATTCCTTTCTTTCGTAAATTTTTCCTAATTTTTTACCTTAAGCTCTTATAATATAGATATAGCAAGCTCCATTACTGGACCCCCAATTTTATAAGGCTGACTGCAGTCTTGTAAAATTAAAGGACTAAATTCTATTTCAACGTTCCTCTGAAATGCCTTGATATGGGGAAAATTTGTTTTCATTCCCTTGTATATTACTGCCAACTTTCTGTAACAGGGAACTAGGTACCTCCCCCACCTCTGCTTTGAATTAATCACACAAAAATATTTTATCGTTCATTAACAAAATTTTCTGTAACACATTAATGTCAAATTTACTGCTGAATGAGTAGCTCTGAAACATATAAAATTCAAATGCAAAGGATCAGAGTATCTTTCCCAGCTCAACTTTGCATAAATAACATAGAAACCCATTTTGTCTATGGTTAAACAACTGTGCAATATACAAACACAAAAGAACTAAGCATCTTCTTTGGTAATTATGCATAGCTAGGAGTGAAAAACATAAACTTTACTACTCTGAGAACTTTGGTCAAAATGCCTTCATGGGGAGTCTAAACCAGTATAACAGTACAAAGCATGTAAATACGCAGTACCAAGCAATCCTTTTACACCTCTTAAAGGGCCAACAATCCGATTTTTCTATAAAGTGATTAAGTTCATAAATTCATTTCTCCAGCAACAAAAGCTATGGACAAAAATTGAATCTTATAAATAAGAAAAAGCAAAAAAAAAATAGCAATATATTTCACTGATTTAAGAAATTAATCATATATTTTATATATATATATATATATATATATATATATATATATATATATATATATATATATTTATATACAAGCTGAATACCTATGTTATATCAAAAAGTGTCATGGTAAATCTAGATTCAGACAAGGTGAGGGTGGGGTTACATTATAGCATTTTGGAATTAAATGAGCAATAAGAACATTCAAAGTCATGAACCTATCATACGTCTCAGTAAATCAATTAATTCCATCTACATCTAGTAGCTGGATTTATACTTAAGTTTTAGAAAGTTCAGGTCTGCAGTATTTTAAACACAAAATGTCTGTATGCAGAAAATAGCAGACCTATTTAATAATACTTCTTAGAAACGAAATACCAATGGCCATTTTGAACTAGACTGTCGATACACTGAATTTTAACTTCTTTGGTTTGGTTATACAGGGCTGTTATTCCATTCACTTTTATAGCAAACCAACTGGATATTAATTCCATCCACCTCAATCCTCTCATTCCTATGTACCTTTGGTTTCTTCTTATGTTTAATTACCTTTACTGACATCATGTCCAACTAACACAGCACTGTCTACCTGATAATGGGAGTAATATGATTTCATGAAGATCGTTTCTGTGACTCCTGAATAATTGTGACTGATTGTAGAAGCAAGTAATACACCAATATCACTACATCCCTTTCTCTGAAATGCAGTAACTTCAAAGGTTATTATAAGCTGGACAGGAGGGATTTGCCTTAGTAGGGAAATGTGGAGATCAAAGCTATCGTAGGAAAAATAACTTTAAAAAAGTGATTTTATAGGTTCACAGGAGTGTATTTTCAAGAAATCCACATTACAGTCTTCAAATATGAGACATTGGTTTTCACACAAACCCACTTCCACAGGCAGTGTTTTATAGCATAAGTCTCACGGTTACAATTACCTTCTATTATTTTACCTTCTGAAAATATTCTGTTCACAGTCTCCTTAGTAGACAAAAAAAATTGCATCCCATCTTTGTATGTCATAAAAATGTATAACAATCATCAACAAAACACTCTGCAACTAAATGTACTCCTAATACAGTACTTTTTATACAGATTACAAAATACCATTTTAAGCCTATAAGAAATGTGCCAACAAATTACTGCCAGCATAAATTATCTAATACTTCAGTCACAGCATTACTTTCTTTCAAACTCCTGCTTTCACATGTACAAACTCTCTTATCCATAGCTTCTATTTTTCCTCTACTGGTTCACAAGCATGTAATTAACTTATTTACCCAATAAAACAGCTTTGCCAAAAACTGTATGCATGGGTGTAATCTTAAAACTGCAAGGTGAATGTGAAAGTGTTTAATTTTGCATATCACTTCTTTTATTTTTAGATAGAATTGGTTTCAGGAGAACATGCAAAAATTAGTTCCTCTGACAATTATGCTAATATGTCAATGTCACAGCTGATTAAGAAATGTAAAGCTAAAGGAATCTCTCATGATGGTATGTCCAAGGAAGATGCAATGATAGTAACTTTGCATGCAGCAGGAATATAGCTCCTTAACCTTAGAGACTGTCTAATAAAAATTGTGGCGTGCATGAGGTGGACAAAGAACAACCTCATCTATTACTATAGGACCTCAAAATGTAACAGAAAGTGACACTGATGATGACACATCTGGGATTCAGTGCACCTCAGAGAATGTAGCAGCTGGAGGCAGAAGATAGAGAGAAAAAGAAGCATTGCTTTTATGTGTGACATGTGCTTATCATTCACTAGATACGCATAAGTCATGTGCAAGGTAAAAGCTAAACCCTAAATGCCAAAGTTAGTAAAACACATTTTCCACTATATAAAGCAAAATATGGTTTTGCTAGTTTTGTTTGGGTACTTCAAATGGTGTATAATCAGCAACAAGATGACTTAGGGCAATGAGTCAGGTTTGTAAGTCTTCTGCTCATAGGTAAAGTCATGCATGCAGTTTCCAAACTTAGAGATGCTGATTGTTTAAATTATGCTATAGTTAAAGAATGTTTGCTTCCATGTTTTAAACTTCTCCTGAAGTTTAAGAAAAACATTCTGATAACAAAGAAGAAGGACAGTATGACTGAATATATTGCAGAAATCATCACTTTCATAAGTGGGTGAGTGGATGCAAAGTAACCACATTTTAATTGTTTGCAAATCTTGAGGTAAGGGAGCAAGCCCATGGTGCTCTGCCTGAGGACATAGGTATCTAGTTAACAGACTGGGAGTGTAATACTGCTGAGGAGATTGGGAGGAAAGGGTCTCTATCTAAGTTGCAACTGCATAAGAATGAGGTAACCAACACAGTACATGAGTATAAAGGAATCCATGAGCGCATCCTAAGCCATCACAGCAGGCTAAAGTGGAAAACACTGTTTCTTGTGCTTGCCTTTGTCTTGGGATTAAAGGTTATATGTGTAACCAAATATGACATATATGGGCACACTGTCCACTGAGACATGGTGAAGAACAATGGTCTCAAGAAGCAGCAAGCAGGGTGAACACTACAACAGTGGTGGGTTGTTTGGAGACAACAGCTATACCAGACTGCCACAAGAGTCTGTATCCCATACTGGTAGTATCATTGCTAAGTGGGACATAGCCTCGACATATCCATTGCTAAGTCTGCAGGGTTTAATAAGGACAGGCCTCTTGAGTTAAGGTCTTGGGAGATACACATTTTTAGATATCTTTCATCAGAATTGATCTGGATTGGGGAGGTGCAAGGGAACAAACAGGTGTTTGTGTTTGAGGATATCCCTGCGGATGTCATAATAAGGAATGACTCTGACAATGCTGTACTTTTTTGCATACTGTTGCAAGTACTCAGACATGGTGGCAAACACATAGGACAACAGCAATGAGATAGACAGCAGAAGAGAGCAGACTTCCTTTGAAGAGGGACTGGGAAGCTTACCAAGATGTTAAGGCAGACTCATCTCTCAAACCCTCTAGGTAGGCAAGAAGGCTCATGGTAGACCATGTAGAGTAATCTATATACTGAGACAAAGGGATGTTGTACAAAGAATGGACCCCTAAACGAGAGCTAAATGGAAAAGTAATACAGCTGTTAGTAGTATCTAGGGCCTAGCAAGAGGCACCTCTGGCCAAAGCCTATAGTATTACTTTTTGCAGGTTATATGGGCATAAAGAATGCTGAAAGATTGCTTATAAAGATATTTTATTGGCCAGGTATTGCAAAGGGTTTTACAAGGTAATGCAAGACCTGTGAGAAGTGTTAAATGTTGGCAAGACAAGAAATAAAGGTAAATGCTTTAATGGCTTTGCCTGTTCCTGAGGAACCATTTGAGAGTGTAGCTATGGAAATGATTAGACCTTTTAGTACTGCAAGAGCCACAGGTAAGGCACTTATCCAGGTGGAGATGTGCTATGCCAACAAATACCTAGAAGTGCTGGCACTTTCTTTCACTGAAGTTTTGAAGGTGGCAAATGCATTGCTAGACATTTTCAACATGGTAGGCTGATAGGCTTTCTGAGAGAAATACTGGAAGATAAAGGTGTCAAGTTCATATCACATCTGATGAACTCTCTGTGGACATGTTGTGAGATAAGGCATTTGAGGACACCTCCCTTGAACCCACAAATCAATAGTTCGGTAAAGAGGTTTAACTATAAGCTGAAAACAAAGGTGAGGCATTTGCATTCCTGTTCATGTTGGAGTGAGTCATGTACCTGACCCCTTTTCCTCTTCACATACAGGGATATGCTCCAAAAATCCATACTGTTTTCACCTTTTGAGTTGCTATATGGTTATGGGGTGATATGTCCCCAAGATTTAATTCATGATAAGTGGAAGGGTAAGTGTGAGTCCTGCAAGGAATCTGGCTTGATATATCTCCTAAACTTCAGAATTAGGCTAAAGGAGCTCATGGTTATGACTGAACAGCTCCTAGAATAGGTACAACAGCATCAAAAGAGGGCTAGTATAACAGATCACCCAAAGCTGCAGTGTACTCTGTTGGGTAGCAGTTGATGGCATTTTACTCCTGTTACATGCAGCAAGCTGAAGGCAGCCTGGGAGAGTTCTTTCACCACTGTGAAAAAGTGAATAATGTTAGCTACATAAGAGGAAGGAACATGTATGTTATCATTTAACCCCGGGAGGGGTGGGTAGTGGCATCTAGCCTTAATTGTCATGCCAGCTCTCTGTACTCTAATTGAGTGTCCAAGTGACTGCCCCTTGGATCTATTAGTACTTTTTATAAGTTAGTAAAATGAAATCCTGCAAAGCAGAGGCAGGTAGTAATTGCTTATCTAGCACATTGCTAATATTTTTATTTTCTGTATCATAGTTATGCTTATATGTTCTTTTCCTAAATATACTCTCTCTTTCACCAATATAGAAAGCCTACCTTGGAAGTTAAACCTGTACCTAGAAGTGGTTTATATTTCTCCCGAATCCACGGACTAACTCCTTACTAATCTGCTAAACTATTTCCTTAGGGTACCCTCATTCTAAAAACATATTTTCCATTTTTCCTGGTACAGGTTTAACTTCAGATAATAATTTAAAATCTTAGAATTGTAGTGTTACCCCAAGATTTTTGAAAGTGCCCTAGTGTTACAATACATTTCTGACACACAATTTATTAAAAAATATCATTAAGAACAATTGGAATATATTTAAAATTAGTAATGATGTATTTAATACACTTTGTTCAAATCCTAATTTTGTGTAGAAAATATCAAAGAATATGAAGAAAAAATGGCTCAGGCATCTAACACCAAGAAGAAGAATAAAATATAATTTCTGTGGTTAATAGAGGAAAGACACAACTGAATGTAGGTGTTGTAACCAATACCCAGATATTTTTACCAGTAATAATTTGGTGTTGGACAACAAAGTACAATGCAAATTAGTTTCACAGCAAGGGAACAGTAATAAAAAGGGGTGGTTTACATTGCTAAATGCCATACCTGTCCTGCTTTCTATACTGGTAAAACAGAATACTGGTAAAACAGAGAGTACATTTAGTTAAAGAACATACGAGCACAACTATTATATAGAAAATAAAAATATTAACAAAGTGCTCTTTAAGCA
This sequence comes from Protopterus annectens, assembly GCF_019279795.1. Taxonomy (NCBI): domain Eukaryota; kingdom Metazoa; phylum Chordata; order Ceratodontiformes; family Protopteridae; genus Protopterus; species Protopterus annectens. The sequence continues at coordinate 1,700,874,419 of NC_056725.1, read as the reverse complement.
CTTTACTACTTGACCATGCTTTGTAAGATTTAATTTTACTAACTTAGAAAAAGTACCAATAAATCCAAAGGATGGTCACTGGGACTCTAGATTAGACTACAGAGAGGTGGCGTGGCAACTGAGGCTAAAAGCCACTACACCACCATGGTTAAATGATAACATTTCTATTTTAGCAGTTTTGAAATTAAGGACAACAAAACGGTAATGCTGATATTTTTCACATTCATTATATGTGGAAATATTAACTTGCATTCATTTGTACTTATGCATTTTGAACATATTTTGATTTCAATTTTTTTAAATATTCTATTTATTTTTATCTCACATTTATCCTTGCATTATTACTTTTCTACATAATGCTTTTATCCAGTTTTATTTTAACTTATTAAGTGTTTGGTTGATAAATTGCTGCTTTTTATGTAAACACATTTTCAATGTGAATATATCGTTAAATCGAGGTGAAATGTCAATGGCATTATGAATGTGTGTTTTTTCTGCTACTTATAATTCTGTAATCTGTCTGATCTGATAGGTCAAATAAAGTTTCTTGCCTGTAGAGGCATAAAATGATTAGCTTACCTTTTTCCTGATTTTTACTGAGAGACTTGGGTGTGTTTTATCATGTTTTTTGGATTAAAAACATTTATTTTTTCACCTGTCTGACTTGTTTCTTGTACAATAGCAGTCTTGTGCTTATTTTTTAGTAATTGCACACCTAATCAAGGCCCCATAACACTTAGCTTTGTCCAGTCCCCCCATCTTACATTGTTCTTTCTATCACATATACCACATGTCTAGACAAGTGGTTGATCAACCATGTTATCATGGCTCTGCCTGTAATCAACCACAGGGATATTAAACCATCCATGAGTAGACTTCAAGAGGTAAAGGGTGTGTCTTGTAAAGTTAGGGGAATATCCTCAGGTATGAGAAATCCTGTCATGCAGCACCTATCAAGCCAGATTAATGCCAAGTTAGTTCTGTTGCAGAAAAAAATGAAACAAAATAAGGAAGGAAAATCACTGAATAAATGGGAGGGACAGAGTCTGTTTGCTAATAGAGTGTTAGTGAAGCATGTGATATTCATACTGTTACATGGGTCAGTCAGCTGACAGTAAAGAATATGGTGAATGATCAGGAAGCCAGCTGGATTGCAGTGTTGTTCCAAGCACCAGACACCAACATTACAGTAGCAAATTATTGTGGCCTGAATGATAATGATACTGGTTCACATGTCATTTTCCACAGGACTGTCCAGTTAGTCCATTGGAAGCAGTAGCCATTGCTTGTGGAATTAAGTTATTGATCCTGACCTGGATAGGATACCAGCTGGGACAGCTAGATTACCCAAGATGAAAAAGGTCCTCAAGGGCATAGAACAGGATCTATTACTGGGGGATGCTTGGCGTACCTTGCACTCCAGGGTGCAGCTTCTGGCTAATCAATAGGAGTTAACTGCCCATGGTCCAGAACACTGATTGGACAAGGGCCAATAACAAATCAATGAATAGTGTGTCTCATAGTCCAGCTTGGTGCAGGTCAGATTCAGAGGTCACAGTGGAGGTAGTCTATTTTTTAATAATAATGGATCCAATTTGAAGTTTTTTGGTTGCATGACTGAGGAATACTGAGACAGGAACCAGGGAGGGGAAGAAGGGAGAGATAATAAGTGATTACACTTTAAAGGGAAATCTAAAGGGTGGGAGTAGTACCTTCATTCAAAAAATGAGAAGGAAATTGTCAATTAAATATTCTAAAATTGTAGATAGATGAAAGAGAATAAAATTATTCTACTGAGCAAAGTTCATAGTGTATCCCAAATTATTAGAAAAGAAAGTGCAAGGACTGGGCCACGGATATCCACATCCCAGTTCTTAAGGATAAAACTGGCTAACTCACCTTGGACCCTGGGAAATAGTGCAGGACAAAATTACAGGATTACACACATTATTTTAAATTTTTCATTACATTACAACAGGCTTTACTTAACAAATGTAATCTAATGTGTGTCTGTCATGTCCTCCTTTAAGCTTGCAGTAATCCTTATGTTGATTGTTTGCTTTGTTTTTTTTTCTTTTTTTTTTTTTTACTTTGATGTTTTCCCCATGTGGTAGATAGGATAGTTGTTGTCAGCAGCAGGTCTTTTAATTTACAATTATTTTACAAGGGGGGGGTAGAGAGAGATTGCTACTTTCAGCATGTTACTTGGTACTTTATATAAAATAATTAGTATAGTTATAATTAGAACCACAGTGCAAGGAGAAGTGGTTTGAGTTGAGTGCTTTTTGTTTTTTGAGCTTGACTAGCATTCCAGTAGTGTATTTAAAAAGTAATTTATTTTTTCATTTCTCACACAACCTTTTGTTTCCATGTAGATATATAAGTAAGCTGCCATGCAGCAATGGATTTTCTATTTTTTTTTCCTTTTCTTTTCTTTCCTTTTTCTTGATTGACCATGGAACGATGGCCTGCGTCAGGGCAGCGTATTTAATTAAAGTTACGGTGGGTTTTATGGTTTTGATCATAGCTCCTCCTCTAGTTGGCCACACACCCCCACCCACCACCCACCCATTCAGCTGTCTCCTGCAGCCCCCTTTGATTTGAAGTCACCAGCCGCCACTGGGAAATAGTAAGGCACTTCAGTGGAATATCAAGGTACAGTTGGTCTGAGTAACAAGGCACAGGAAAGGGTAAATATAGTGGAGCATGGCTGACCACTCCCATCAGTTTCTATCTGAGGAGTGTAATAATAGGCTGAGAAGGCCAATATCCTTACATGATGTTTTGGAAGCACAGTTACAGACCACAATCCTTTAAAGTGGTTACGTAGGAGAAGTGGGCAGAATGGAAAGCTTCTTAGATGGAGTTTAACCCTGAGGTCCTATAACATGACTATCCAGAATAAGACTGGTACTGCTAAAGCCAATGCAGATGGTCAACTGGTCAGCTCAGACAGGGTGTACCAGAACATTACCTCAAGTAGCAATCATGTGAAATGTCAGGACCCAGCAGAGCAATTCCTGAAACATGTAGACTGAATGATTGAAAAACAGACTTACATATACTGTACTAAGTCTGAGATGGCTATTTCTCAGAATATTCCTTTTTCTCTGAGACATGGTGATCTCAGAGTTGGCATATATATATGTTCAGGGTGGTGTAGAGGCTTGCCCCACTGCAAAAAAGAAGTTTAAGGCAGTAGAGTGGTCTTCAAAATTCACTGTTTTCCTGGGTTTCTTTCAGCTTACCTGCACTAGGCAATTTGAGTGCTGAGATTTCAACAGGACACCATTTCAAGCTTTGTTTCTTGAAGAATGCCTCTGAGCTGGCTAAGCTTATGGTGTCATTCTAAGGGGATCCATTATCTGTCTGCCTGGGATGACATGATCGACAAACCATGATGCTTTGCCAGAAATGGCCTGCACCTGTCGCCCTTGGGATTCCGGATACTGGCTAAGGCTCTTGCCACCCCTATATTGCCTTTTTTAGGCAAAATTCAAATGACAAATTCACCATCTTAACAGGTACAAGCAAGCAAAATCTGAAGGTAATGCTACTTAATGCTAGAAGTCTAAACCTCAAAATGCACTCACTCGAGGCACTCCTCAAAATGGAGAACATCGACATCTGTGCAGTGACAGAGACCTGGTTCAAGGCTCAAGAGAGCACCCCTGCATTACCAGGCTATAATTCATACCACACCTTTCGGCCACCTAACCTGGACTGAAGCACTAAAGGCGGATGCGTGTCCATATTCATTAAGGATATCCACACCTCAAGGCTAGTTGCTCAGCATAATGCATCTGAGATTATCCAAGTGCAACTAACTCTGGGCAAGACCGCAATGAAATTGTAACTTGCTACAGATCTCCCACCATGCCCCAGGATTCCCATTCCTCATTTTTTGATACACTGGAAAATATTAGGGTACATAACACCCTAATAATGGATGATTTTAACTACCCCACCATTAGCTGGGAAAGCTACTCATGTACCAACTCTTGTGCTCAACGTTTTATGGAATTCATAAATTCCAATGCCTTGGATCAGCTTATCCACACCCCCACCAGGGGCAGCAATATCCTAGACCTGGTCATTACCAACATGGGCAACCGGTGTTCCACACCAGAGGTCAATTCTTCGTTGGTCAGATCCAACCACAAGCAAATCACCCTAGACATCCACATCCCACCTCCACCCCCATTAGGGAAACCACTGTAAAAAATTTCTCCAATGCCAACTTCACACTTCTTAAGACAGAAGTGGCAAACTTCACGACACCCATGCTGATGGGCAATAGAGGTACAACTGCTGAATCCTATACAATTGCACTTTATAAGCACTTACACAAGTGCATGGATCGTGCAATCCCTAACAGAACCAAGATGCTATCCTCCAAAAATAGGAAGCCAATCTGGTGGTCCTCTGCTATATACAAACTCTACAACAGAAGAAAGAAACTGCTGCAAAAAAGAGTAAAATCACATGATTGGAGGAACTCCGTGGTCAGCCTCAGTAAGAAGCTGAGATCCCTCATAAAATCCTCCAAAGCTAGTTACAAAAACAAAATCGCCACTGATTCTAAAGACAGCCACAAAACATTCTATAACTATGTCAAGAATCTCAATGGCAACACTCATACCTGCTCTGAGTTACAGCACAATGGCACTAAATATACAGAACCAACTGATATTGCCAACATCCTGGCAGATAGGTTCAGTGATAACTTTACCCCTCTCTCATCCCCTAAAGGGCCCATCTCTATACTGGAAGAATGCAAAGTACCTGTAATCACAACTGCACAGGTAAAAAGCACACTCTCCAAAGCCAAGAACACAGCATCCATGGGACATGACAACATCCCAGGCTGCGTTCTACATGAACTGCAGAACGAACTGTCACCCCACCTAAGTACCATGTTCAATCATAGCCTCAATTCAGGCTTTGTGCCAACTGAATGGCGCACAACAATGGTTATCCCACTCCACAAATGGGGAGCCACCACAGACCCTGGGAACTACTGCTCCATTAGCCTAATGACCCTGGTCTGCAAGGCTATGGAGCATATCATCAAGGAACTTAGAAACAATGACACTAGTAATCTCCAAACTCTGGACCCTACCCAGTTCAGGTTTATAAAAGGTAGATCATGTCTCCTAAACATGATAGACTTCTTTGAAGTGGTCACCAAAGCCGTAGATGAGGGTAAGGTGGTTGACACAGCCTATCTAGATCTCGCCAAGGCTTTCAACACCATCCCCCACTCTGGAATTATAGACAAACTCACTAAACTAGGTATAAATTCCTATGTCACAAGATGGGTTGCCAACTGGATCACTGACAGAACCCACACTGTGAAAGTAGCAGACTCTAAATCCAACTTCAGACCAGTGACAAGTGGAGTACCACAGGGTTCAGTCCTAGGTCCTCTCCTGTTTGATATCGACTTCTCTGAAGTACAGGCTAACACAGAAGGTCTTTAGCTAACAAGGTTCACAGATGACTGCAAACTAGGAGCCATAATCAAAACTCCTAATGATGTAGACATCCTACAAAAGGGCTTCACTGAGACAGATGCCTGGTGTCAAAGCCATGGCCTCAAGCTCAATGTCAAAAAGTGCATTGTCATCCCTTTTGGTAAAAACTCTGTACCCATGAACTACCACTTAGGCGGTAGTCTACTTAACACCGAAAGTGTGATAAAAGATCTTGGGACACAGGTGGACAGTAGTCTCTCTTTTGATAATCACATTGTTACAGTAGTCAGGAAATCCTTCTACATGGCACACCTCATCACAAAAGGTTTCTCATCCAGGAAAAAAGAGGTCATTGTTCCCCTATACGCATCACTCATTAGACCCATTATAGAGTACAATGCCCCTTTTGGTATGTACCTCACAAGACATCTACAACAACTGAAAAGGCCACAGAAATACCTCACAAAGAGGATTACTGGCCTCAAACAGATGCCCTACACAGACCGTCTCAAAAAACTCCAGCTTTACTCTGTCGCATATCGCCTACTCAGAGGCGTTCTCTGTCTAACATACAAAGCTATGCCAAACCCAGAGCTGTTGGACATGCTCCACATAAATAAATCCCAGTCCCTCTGAGCTACACTCTCTAGCAACCTAAACCTTGTCACCACAATAAACAGAACATGCTGGAGGGATAGATTCCTGTCCCAAAGACTTCCCATACTCTGGAACAAACTTCCTATCTATATCAAACAAAACTCCTCATTAGCACTCTTCAAGAAAAATCCTGATGACTGGATGGGAGATAATTCTCGCCAGGGATCACTTCTGTGGCTCTGCTTGACAGTAGCACAGGAAAATAATTTTCTTGGGTGGCAAAAGCCAGGGTTCCATTTGGCTAGGCTTATATAGGCCCCAGGGCTAATAGTCTAGTACCTACCTATGAACCTATGAACCTAAGACTTGCTTGAGGTTTTTATGGGAGAGTAATTGTGATGCAAGGTGGAGAAAACCAATTTAAGTTATGAGATCTATATCTTCACTTTTTTTTCTAATTAACATTAACACGTCTGCTATATTTAAGCTTTGTAAAATCTATAACAAAAGTTGTAATGTGAAATTACATTTCTAAGATGTGCTAAAAGTGAAAAGATAATTGTATTAATTTTTTATGTAATATAGAGGAGAAATACATTTAAATTCTGGAACCATATCTTGCTGTTAAAAAAACATAAACTGTAATTGATTTCTCCTCAGTAAAGAATTATTGATTTCTCCTCAGTAAAGAATTAATTGTTTGCATTTAATTGTAAGAAAGCTGTAAATGGGTCAGTCAGACAACTGCTGAGCTTACAGTTATAAAGAGGTCAAGTACCAGCAATAATAGCAATATGTAAAAATACTGTGTTTATTTTCTCTGTTTTTTATTATGTGAGAAAAATGAGTTTTTATTTTTTTAATAAGTCACTTTCCTTGGTAAGCTCTTACCTCTTATTCCTTTATAACCTCTCACCCCTTCTACACAACAAACCTTTCCACTGCTCCTTCTCCTCAATTTCATTCCTACCTTAAGCCGCACTTTACATTTCAATTTCTTTCTGACCACACCACTTTATCCATCTCTCTCAAGAACTCTCTGGCACTCTCTTATAACCAGATTCTATGTCAGTAAGTAACCTAGTATTTTTAACCCTAACCCCAGCCTCGACTAATCAGCTATATAATGCCTCTGTCCCTCTTCTAGCTGTAACTGCTTTCTATTTAACAACTAATGTTTCACATTCCTTACCTCAATTTTATCTATTCTTAGCATTTATAGTGTAACCCTCTTTACCAATGTCTTATAAGTCATATATGTGTTTGTCACATATATTACACACAAAATATTTGCATACTAAATGTTTTATGTTATCTATAATGTTACCACAGAATAAATGCCTGTTTTATCTGTGTGTGGGTATATATATATATATATATATATATATATATATATATATATATATAATGTATCTTTGCAAAAAATTATTTTGTCATGAGTGTCTTAAATTTATCTCCTGAAGCTTTTCTCCCTAGACCTCCTCATAAAATTTGCTTTGCCAGTCAAACTTTCCCAGTAAACAAAGAAACAAACAAATTAATAAATAAATACAGAAATACAGAAATAAATACATAGAGAAATGATTAAGATAACAAGCTGAAATGTGTTTGTTGAACTGAAAGTGTGTAAAGCCAGTCTTCCTAAAGACCTTGTTGTGTCAACATCTATGCAGGTCATAATCTGTAATCTGCCTGTATTGTATTATAGCATAAAAGAGTTAAGCTTCAATATTCTTTCAGTTAGAGTCAGGTAGTGCCTTTATCTAGATAGATTTTCCTTTTAAGTATTTTATATGTGCAAATATTTTTTGTGCAAATCCATTTAACTCTGCATTTTTAATTTGTAGCACCACTGTCTAATGTCTTTATTTTTCTTAATTTATTAATTCAGTTTTAGAATTTTGTGATTGGTTTCTATTTATATACTATCTTTTATTAGAAAAGAGATATTTATTTACAATATCAGGTTACTAAGCTTCTTCATTAGCCTCCAAGGTCAGGTTACCCAGCTCATTAACCACAGTATACTTTTATGACTTTATCTGGCCAGTGATCAAGATTTCATAAGAATTTATAACTACTCAAAGGCCATTTAGTTTTATGACTATTTATGCCTTACCTGCTCCCCACTCAGGCAGCCCCCCTTTGCCCAGGAGGAGAGTACCACTTAATTCGAGAAAAAAATGAAGTCCATGGTGTCTCCTGAAAATGGACTAAAGGTCCACAATGATCTTCTTAGTTGAAAAGACTGTTACAAATAAATTCCTGTGGGTGCTGAGGCTTTGAGCATTTGACATTTTTGTAACTGTTATTAGCATTGTTCAAAAAATGTATGTATATTTTACATAGTACACTTTCTCTCATACTTACTGAATTGCTGTACAGCACAGAGTTAAAAGAAGATCTTGTTCTTGAATATGATAACAACTGCTGTTGCCCATAATATTAAGTATTTAATTGCTTCCTTTTGCTTCATCAAAAATGTCTGTTTTTCAGAATTGCCCTAAATGACCTGTGCTCTGTGGTAAACCATAATATCTAGCCAAAGCCTCATCAGACGTGATGAGGCATAGAGAAGGGCAGTTTAATTAGCAAAGCTCTCCTCCCATGCTGTGCTCTGTGCTATCACTTTAGTAGTCTTACAGTTTTCTTAAATCTTCACAGGCACAATGAATAATACTAAGCGGAGAAATCAAGCATTTTTATCCATCACTTATTACAGAATTACTTTCATTCTAAAATACTGCTGTGCTTGTTAATTTCAGCTTAGTGAGATAGCAGCCCTGGTGGGGATGCCAGTATATAGAGACAGACTGAAGACAAAATAGTGTTACATCTAAAACACTTTACCCCATATTAGGAATGGAAACATACATGTTTAAACATGAGTGTTAGGTCATAGAAACTGCCTTTCTTGTTTGCTAGATGCCATGGAATGCACTTCATCCCTCATATTACTGTGAGGATTACAAATAATAAAGAAACTTTATATATCAGGAATGTTTAATAAGCATATATAATATACCTTTTCAAATATATATATATATACATATATATATATATATATATATATATATATACATATATATATATATATATATATATATATATATATATATATATATATATATACATATATAAACATGTATAAGGTAAAATAATGAAATAGGTCTACTACAAGTGCTTGTGGGTAGAAGCTCATGACAAACTTGCTCTCTGCCTTGCAAATGCAAGTGCTCGAGCTCCCACTAACCCAGTCTCCTGTAACTAATTAACCCTTCCGATGTCTGACCCTATAACACTCTATAGCCTTACCTAAGCTCTGACTCTAACCCTAAAACTCCCATGCATTTCCTAATCCCAGTCCTCACTCCTAAACCTAAAAATCCCTTTCTACTCACGTACACTAAATTCCCCATTTACTCCCAAACTCTAAATCACTGAATGCTTCCTAATCCTAAAACTCCCTCTTTCCCTAAATTTAAAACTCCCTTCCCACCCCCTAAAACATCCTTCTCTCTCCCTAAACCTAAACCTTTAGTCCCACTCCCTAAACCTAAAATACTCTTCCCACTTTCTAAACCTATAACTCCCTTCCTTCTCCCTAAACCTAAAACTCCTTCCTCTCCTTCCTCAAGGCAGCTGCATGTACCTCACTCAACCTTAATACAATAATGTGTTTAGGTAAGGAGCAGCAGCTGCTTGCCTGAACTCATGTCTGAGTTTGAGTATGAGCTGCAACTTACATGAGCTGCAAAATACTCAATTCCCTGGCTTTGAGACAGTGTTTTCTTCAGTGAAAACTCATTTTGGGACTCGAACACTTGTAGTAGAACCCAATGAAATGAATATCCACAACCAAAGCTAGGTGAAGTATGAACCTTAAATATGCTGCTTTTTTCTTCCTGCCTATGCTGTTCTTCATAACAAAAGTGAATTACACCACAACTCACCGTTTGACCAAATTGAGGTGCAGATTACATTTAAATCAAAAATAACAGTCTTGCCATCACTAGAAATAGCTGCATTGCAGGTGTTGCTCGCTCCATTTGTCAGCCACAGCCTCTTCTTATTCTTGTTACATGTTAGATCCAAAGATACAAACAGGCTGCTGTCTGCACTGTTGTGGGTAAAAGAATCCCTTTCCCCTTCACTCAGTGCACTGTTTGAAGTTGAGGGCCATTGACAGTATATTTTCTACTACTCAACTATCATCAGCTTTTTGAACTTTATAGTACTAAACCTGAAATGGAAACCTGTTGAACACAGTTACTCTAGCTCATTGGTTTGATTCCCTCCATCTCCAACTGCAAAGTGTGTGAGTCGAGCAAGTCGTATAACCAATGAGTGTTACCCGCTCAGCCGTGAAAGGAGGCATGTGCATTAGACTATTTTGCAAAGTTAGTTGAATTGAGATTAACAACTTCTCTTCCAGTATCCTGTTACAATATATTCATTTCAACAGATACAATGCAGTCTGACATACAGGTGATTTACTTTTCTGCAGAACCCACTGTTCGTACATTTTAACACAGGCAGTTTTACAAATACATTTTCAATACAAGCATCTGTACAAATCAGTTTGATATACAAATGACATCTAATCCTTTACAAAACTTCAGCTAGCTATGCTGGCATATGTTACACATCCACTGTCCTACTTCTTTTGGCATAGCTGGCAATACCTCACATCATCACAGTGATTAACAATGAAAATTACTGAACATGGACACCCCCATATAACATACAGGCTGAAATCATTTTTCTTCAGCCATAATGCAAGGTTTTTTAGGAAAACAGATGGTACTGTAATGAACTGTGGCAGGAATAAATAGAAATGAAAACTCTGAAAAGGTATTGAAGGATTTCTAGGCATTAAAATGGACATAGTTGGTATTATAGGAAGAAAACATAGCCTGGTATGAGGTTAACTAACTTCAGTGGAGAATGGAGTTGTCCTTTAAGGCTTGTAGAAGGTAGAGTAATGCTGGTAGACTATGCTGATGCTGCAATCTGCTGCATCTGTACTTTTCATTATTTTTACATTTTAAGTCAGAGTACTGATTTCTTGTTTAATATTTTGATGAAAGAACATACTCAGAACAGGAGTCCCAAACTCCCAACCTTACAGCTGAAAATTACATTGTTGCCATAACTTCACTTTTCTTGTCTGGGACTGTAACAGTGGATGAATGTCATATTATTTTAGGTGTGTTTGATTGCTATAGCTGTATTTGTGGAACTGTTTAAGGAGATCTTAATTTTCTTAAAAGGTAGTGAACTGTGTATGTCTTTAATGACGGGAAATGATGCAACTTACAACATCAGGCAGCTAGAGAGACGAGGTATCAGAAGACATGGAGAAAGAATGACTGCTTTTATTGCTGTGATTTATGCAGTTGTTTTATTACTTTAAATCTGCTTTTAGAGACAATGTAACTGGTATATAATTTGCTATTGGTTACTGGAAGTGCGACTACGGTATTATTAAAAATTAGCTTTTGCTTGCTACGACTGATGCCACTCTTGATTACTAGAACTGCTAGTTCATTTTAGAGTCCATTAATTTCATTAATCCAGCAGGCATCTAGGGAACACTCACAGGATCAAAGGATGCAAAAGAGACCATAGTAAATAGTTACACAGATAAAATGCCCTATATTAAATGGAAAGGAAAGCAGGACTGCATTATAAATGTTCTCATTTTTATTTTTGTGTGTGTGCGTGCTTGCATGTACTCGCTTGCATGCAGGGTTGAATTGCTAATAATTTCAAAATGCATTTACTGCTTTGGACTCCAGGTGTGTTTTTATTACTTTACCATATCAGTCTTTTCTATCCCATGTCAGCTTCTAAGTTTATAGACCAAACAATAGTAGATAATTACTGTGAAGGGCAATCCTGAGGATTGAGCTAAGTCCAAATGCAGTGGTTACAAAAGGCTTCCTGTGGTAGGATGAGCAACAGTGTTTAAAAGGAACACAGTTCCTGATTTATAAAACCATGGATAGTACCTAACAAGTGCAGAATGACAGTGCTGAAGCATCAGAATTTCATTCATTGAGGTAGAAGCCCTGAAAAACAGGTATCCATAGCTGTCAGCTGGAGAGGTGGGGAACACAGTATGGAATAAATGGAATTCTACTGGAACGTTCAGCAGATATAAAAGTTGTAGAGAAGTGGTAAGGGCAGCACATCTTTGGGAGAGGGAATGATACTAAATATGGTAGTAGTTATGGCATATCTAAAGGGATCCTAGGAATATGTGTTCAGAAGTAAGATGATAGAGGGGGAATATTTAAGGAGAGAGACTTTGCTGGAAAGCAGGAAGAAGGAACGCAGGTTTCTGGGAAACTTGCATAAGAATAAAACTGGCTGTTAGGACAATTTCATGAAATGTATAGAGGAAAAAGATGAAGGCAAAAACTCAGGGTTGATGTTAGTATATCATACGTAGGGGTGTGAACGATGCTAGGAAGGAAGATTCTGGGATATAACACAGCAGCAGAGATAGGGTAAATTTCTACTGCCCACTGTACAATGAACTCATATACCAAAAGCCATCAATAACTCAAACTAAGAGCCTTTATTGTCCTAAACCAGTGAAAACAATGCTTGATATTCCAACTATACTCCAACTGCAACAGAGAGAGATGACTTTTATGTATACTGACCTAAATGCACATTCAGCCTTAACATCAGTTTTTTTTCATTCAGAGTTCTTTGTTAGAGCTGTTTCCAAATATCAACCAAATCTGCATTTCACCACCATCAAGTTTAATTCAAGGTTCACCTGTACTGATTCATGTGCATCACATCCAGGCCTCATGATTATCTGATTCTTCAAGGACTTGAATGCAAACTGCATTCCTGTGCATCTAAAATGAAAGCAGTCTCTGAGGGAAAACAGATAGTAGAGCACTCTGGTCTGAAATCCATTAGGACTATTGCTTGCATTTTGAATCATTATGTGAGAAGCAGCACCAGAATAATGATGCTGCCTTTCTGCAAAGCATAGCCTTTGCCTTCCTCACTAAGTAGTATATCTTGTCTTCCAGCACAGCATCAATGTCTTACTGAACTATCAATATGCTTTCTATGTCCCCTGCTAAGGTATTCAGATGTCCCACTCATCATATTTTGTACCAGTGTGTATCTGTAGCCCTGGGACCTAAGCTAATAGCTCAGTAATGAGATTCATTGAGAGTAACAAAGAAACCATAGTTTTGCAGCTCCTCTGCTTTCAGTTCTTCTGTTACCATGAGCTACATCTCCTTAGGAGCATGTCAGCTATAATAATCTAACACTTTCCTGTTAATTTTACTTCTCATTGCTTACCTATTTTCTCTGCTATCTTTATTCTTTCACTGCTACCCTATACCTTTCTTTCTTCAAACTTTATTTTCCGTGTATCTCCTCCCAAGCCTTATTTTCCCCTTTATCCCGCACATTCACTCCTTCCCTTTGTATGTTTCACTTGTAAATCTTTGTGTTTTCAAACAACTTGGACGACTTAGACTGTGTAAGAGTCTTTTCGTATTCTCTGCCTAGAAATCTCTATTTCCTACTTTTGCACATTTCTAACATAATGCTTAACCTGAGAGGATAATTTACTTCTTTTTTCTGCATTTGATTTTCAGTTTGAAGGTTAAGACCACCTTACTGCTGTCTTCCAGATACTGTTTATCTACAGTATCTCTACTTAACTGGCTTCACCTGCTGCTGCTGTAGATAGCAGCTATGTTAACCCCTATGCTTCAACCCACTGAGCCCTTAGGCAGCTGCTCTATGGTAGTTCTATCAGATAATGTTATTTACTCCATCATTGCCAGACACCCATCCAAATGTACTGCTTCATTCCGCAAGCACCACTCACAGGAATGACGAATCTCGCTAAGTACACCTATCGTCATCCATTTTGTTCAAGCTCATTGCTAGTATCTACCTTTGCTTGCTATCCATTTTTCATTTCTCATCTATCACTTTCATTTTCATTCCTCTGCAGTATTTCAGTCTATATACATCAGTCTTTTATGTCCTGAATAACCCCCTCACACACACACAACTGTTAGCTGCTGAAACACAATACTTCAAAATCTTCCCTTTGCTAAACATGAAAAACAGGATGGATTTGCTTATATTCTGAACATCAAGCCTTCCATCCTCCACTCTATTATGTTTGCATCCATTTTTAGCAGTACCTCTCATTCTCGCAGCCCACCATGCAGGTTGATTCTCTCCACAATCCTGTCAACCTACTCAGCTCCCTTACAAAACTGAGCCTGCGAACTGTACTGTTAATTCCTGAAGTGTATGTAGAACTTAGGTTCAGGACTTTTGTTCATCTTCCAAACGTCATTTGCATCCCAAAGTCATAATTAAATGAAAAGGATACAACTCTTTCCACCTTTTCTGGCAACTTCCAGGCCCTGGGTAGTAATAGGCCCAAAGAAAGAACTTCTGGGGAGGTACACTTGCTCATCACTGAAAACATCAAAAGTGCAGGTTTTACACATTAGAAATTACTTTCTTGGCACTACCCTTAAATGGTTTGGTGGTGAATGTCTACTTTGTGGATATAAAGACTGCCTTGTCTCCACTTTCATACCTCCCTCCATTATCAGTTTCCATAGAAACTAAAACTAGGGTCCATGATGAACACATGACACTCATCCATGGTGACAGTCATTCCATAATTTTTGCTGACTAACTTTCACCTGTGCCTTAATACAGAATAGCTATCAGGCCACTTTGTAAAAAACATAGCTACTCTCTATAACAAAGCAAATTTTACTCATATTGTATGATACCCATTTTGACTGAACAATGGTAAACAATTCCTTCTAAACTGACAATTGTATCACCCTCAGTCTCACTCTCATTGACTACGCCCCCACCATACATCTTCAAAGTTTAACATCTCCTGAGTGTGTCTTCTTCCAGTTATTAATAATGAAGGAAAAGCACTCCTTTTAAAATAGTCAGTGACTAATTGATACTTTATTTTCTGGGTGCTTCTGCTTCCCCTTAAATCTGAGTACTCTATTTGCAGGTTACTACTTCCACAGTGCATTATTTTTGTATTTAATTTATATTTCTCCTGTCTTGCTAAATACCTTTCCAGCCTTTCTACAGCTTGTTGTGTATCAGCCCAGTTAGCTATTATAGTAGCATCAATAAAATGGCACACCATTCCTTAATGAACTTCTACAGTGCCACTTTTGTAGACATTAAAAAGTAGTGATCCTAGAACTGCTCTGTGATACTCTCTTGGTGACTTTTATTTCAGCTGAAAAGGTTGCATTTCCTATGATCAACTATGATTTTTGTTTGCAATTATTTTACCTTTGCCATCACATATTCTAAAGCTGTCTAATTTGTTTACTTTTTTCTACCGTACTGTGTCAAATTCCTTCTGAAACTGATGAAAGCCTTATCTACGTTCCATATCTGGTTTGCTTCCGAGGATTTCAAAATGAACAACACTTTTGGGATTAAAGAAACAACTTCTTAAACAATTAGGAAAGTAGCTTTATTTTGCATGACCTTCTTGTTGTAAAGCCATATCGCCTTATGTCCTGTACCATATTGACTTCAAAATGTAACAACATTTTGTCTCTTTCAGCAGTAAAACAGGGAATTGCTAGATGTGAATTTTACCCTATCAGCTTACATTTTATTTGGAAGACATGCCTGGGGATTCAGAAAAACAAATCATCACTCACATTATTTTGCGATTCAGAGACATGTTAGTAGCCACAAGGATAAATCTCATTACTGGTTGATTTGTATGTCTCCAAACTATGGTTAATTATTCTGAAGGCAGATCATCACTTTCCTATGGTAAGTAACAGTAGTGTCAGGGGCATCATGTTAACAAAAGCTCTTGCCTTATTCACACTCTCATTCCTATACCCAGTCCACACACATACAAATTCATCCCTGTCTCTCTGTTATGACAACATCCCTGATGTCTCATTCTTCCTGCCCTCATAAATCATAAATGATTATAGTCAGCCATTAATGGCAGACATTACAATTTCACACTTCATAGCCTTCAGTAAATTCATGGAAGTGCAAAAGCTATTATACTAGTTACTTTCTAAGTTTTTTGAGCAAATAATTAGTATCTGTTTGATTTTGACCCACTATTAATGATTGTTTTATCTTGATTTTTTTTGTGCTATATGGTTGAGAGGTATGCCTACTGATCCTTGTCCCTCTCACTTATACATCACAAACTGTTGCAGTAACTGAATATTGTCCAGTATCCTCAATCGATCAATCTATATTAAAAAAGCCCATGTAGCAGTAATATATCAGCACAGTGGGTTAATACTGAGGTTTACTGTGGCAACTGTGCATAGTTTAAGTTCTTCCACTGCTACAGTTGCATTTTTAACTCTTTTACTTTGTTTCTCCTGGTGTCTAGTGGTGTCACTGAGGACTAATATCCTTGGTGGGAGGGTAGGTGATTGATATCCATTTTGGTGCCTTTAATGCATTCTACTTATACTATCCTGGGTGTCAAGTGGTTGTTTTCACCATTACTTTTTTAAATTAAGTGCCTTTAAGACACACTATATAGCATGTCTCTGGTGTCTAGTCTTGCTCACATCCACATTTATGTTTAAGCCCCTTTACAGCATGGGAGGTTATCCATGGAATCTAGTGTTCCCTCTGACGCATATCTGTAGTGTTATCCCTGGTGGATAGTGCTTTCCTCAACTCACATTTATAGAGTTATCCCAAGTTATTAGTGGTCACCCTGACCCTCATCTATTCAGTTATCCATGGTGGCTAGCAGTTCAAAGACCTAATGTTGCAGGCTTTGTTCATTAGTCTAGGGTTTTGTGGAAGTATGATACCTGCCATAGCTCACACACAGACACAGACATACATACACATGTGTGCGCGCACGCACATGTATACACACAAAAAAGTCTCATCCTACCCCACCAAATGGCACTCACAAATACACTCACCCAGTCACCTATACACCCACACACAAGCACACACCCCTAACATAGCCCCTCACTAACCCTCCATACTGCTACCTCCAAGGCAGGCACTCATTCAGATATGCACTCACACATTCAGGCCCACATATACACACACTCACATTCCCCTTAACACTAAATGACCACTAAATTCACTTACCTCTATCATGATGAATGAACATGGCCAAATTACTGCTTGCTATGTAAATTAGGAGTGCCTGTCCTAATTTACATAGCAAGCAATTCTCTGAAATGCATTACCAAGTAAATGTCCCACTGCAGGCAGTTCCAGGAAAGACACATGGTTAATTTGTATATGCCTGTCCTCAGACTGCCTCATTAGCTTTTACCACACTCACAGAGAGACCCCATGATGGTGCTGCATGTCATCATGCAAAAGCATGGTGGTAGGGCTGTCTCTGAATGTGGAAAGGTAACCACAAAGTGTACACCTCATGTACACCTCATTGTAACCTTTCTGAATTGGTCCCATTGTTTTTTTTTTACTTTGGATATTGTCAATATGCTGATTAGACATTTAAAATGCACCAATTTCTTTAGTCCACATCTATAAATGTGACAACTGCTGTTTATCAGATCTAGGCCAAATGACTTTTACAACCACCTCAGAAAAAAAAAAAAAAACTTTCACTTTGCTTAGTGAAACCACCATTTGTAAAACATGCATTTTATTTTATTTTGTTTTAACTTCAACTTTGTTTTAAGTATTTTTCATCAACACACCAATTACAATAAAAAATGCATTAAATAAAATTACACAAAACAGGACACTCTCAAAAAGCAGCACAGCAAAAACAAATAACTGTCAGAAAACAGAATAAAAAATAAAATGCAGTATCTGTAGGTGGACCGACACTCTTTATTGACAAAACAATGA
Source organism: Protopterus annectens (assembly GCF_019279795.1). Taxonomy (NCBI): domain Eukaryota; kingdom Metazoa; phylum Chordata; order Ceratodontiformes; family Protopteridae; genus Protopterus; species Protopterus annectens. The sequence continues at coordinate 1,700,856,447 of NC_056725.1, read as the reverse complement.
CTTCAGTTAATGCTTTTGTCTCCTTTAACTCACAGAGACTTCCTCAGACTAAAATTCATCATTCATTGCATACATTAAATACCTATACTTGGGATACATCACCCAACAACATCCAATCTAAACTGAGAGGCCTAGTCACATGATAAAACAGACTATATCTAAAATAAATAAAACATCTATAAAAGATCAGTGTTTTAGCCCATTTCTTTTTAAATGCATGACAAATTCCACTCTATTATTGAGACCAGGGAAAAACATGCATTTAATTTTACTTGCCAACAGTACTCAAGCCATCCTAACTCTTCCTCTATATTAATAATGCTGTTAATGTTTTTCAGTGCTTCCAACACTAAACATTTAAAGTTAACTTTACATTTATTTTCTTTGTAGTGTTTACACATGGCATTTTTATCACCTCCATTGGCAATAGCATATTTGTGCTCATAGATTCTTCTATTGAGCTCCCTGGTAGTTCTTCCCACATAAAACGCATGACAATCCATGCACATTATTCATCATCTTCTTTCGGCTGCTCCCGTTAGGGGTCGCCACAGTGGATCACCTGTTTCCATTTCTTCCTGTCCTCTGCATCTTGCTCTGTCACCACATCCATAAACCTTATCTTAGGCCTTCCTCTTTTCCTGTTACCTGGTAGCTTCATCCTTAGCATCTTTTTCCCAATATACTCAGCATCCCTCCTCAGCACATGTCCAAACCAACGTAATCTTGCCTCTCTGGCTTTGTCTCCAAACCTTCCGACCTGGGCTGACCCTCTAATATACTTATTCCTAATCCTGTCCAACCTCGTCACACCCAGTGCAAATCTTAACATCATTAACTCTGCCACATCCAGCTCAAACTCCTGCCTTTTTGTCAATGCCACTGTCTCCAACCCATATAACATAGCTGGTCTCACCCTCTTATAGACCTTCCCTTTCACTCTTACAGGTACCCGTCTGTCACAAATCACTCCTGACATTCTTCTCCACCCACTCCATCCTGCCTGTACTCTCTTCTGCACCTCTCTTCCACACTCACCGTTACTCTGAACTATTGACTCATCCACCTTCGCCACCTCTACTCCTTGCATCCTCACCATTCCTCTATCCTCCCTCTCATTCATACACATGCACATTATTAAATAAACTATATTTTTACTCTTACATGAAAAACTTCCTGGTATTCTGACTACATAGTTGTCCACTTCAATTTCACTAGAGTCAGTATACAAATAATTGCACATGTTACAGTTGAAAAACTTGTTCACCCCTTTTCTACCTTCAAGTAATACATTTCTATTCAGTTTACGCTGAAAGAAATCTTTATAATTTCTATCTCTCTTTTGAACAAACCTAGGCCCTGTACCTATCGTTTTTATTATTTCATTGTTAACTTTGAAAATTCCCCAGTTTCTACTAATGATGCTTTTTACAGCTTTAGAAGCGACACTGTTTTGTACTGCTAATGCTGTCCTATGCGTATATTCTGTTCTCTTGGTTCTGTCACCATTTTCTATTTTTCTTTCATTTATTTCTTTATCTAGTAACGTGTTCATATCCATTTTTAGATACCCTCTATATTCCATTCTCTTACAGAAAATTTCAGCTTCTTGTAAAAATACATTGTCATTCTTGGTAAGACTGCTTATCCTTTTTAACAATGTTGGATTTTTTTCTCTTAGGATGAAGGCTAGAATAATGTAAATACATGTTGTTCTGAAAGTCTTTCTTATAAGTCTTAGATATCAACCTATTGTCATCCTTATAAATGGTGAGATCTAAATAATTAATTCTATGCATGTCATAATTATGAGTAAATTTAAGATATGAACATACATTATTGAAATATTTCAAAAAGTCATTCAGAGTATCCATAGGACCTCTCCATATTAAAAAGACATCATCAATAAATCGATCCATCATTAATATATATATTTATTGTATTCACTATTGATGATATTAGCTGTCTCCCAACCTTGCATAAATACATTGGCATAACTGGGAGCTAAGGCTACTCCCATAGCCACCCCATTGGTTTGAACATATAATTGTTCATATAACTCTAAATGGTTGTAACTTAACAACAAGTCAATCATTTCCATGAGTAGCCCTATCATATCAGAAGAGAACATTCTAGATCTTAAGAGCTCAATTCTCACTGTTTCCATACCATCTATATTGTGAATCATAGTATAAAGGGAATTAATATCCAGAGTAACTAACAAATCTGTTTCATTTATAGGTTCATAGGCTCATAGGTTGATACTAGGCTACTAGGGCCTATACAAGCCTAGCCATAACAATTCTCTGGATATTTCTTCCCTCAGTATTTACTTCCCTGGACCCCTGTCTAGCAGGGTGACTGACGTGATCCCTGGGGTGTATTTCCTATATTCCATCCAATCGTCAGGGTTCCTTTTGAAGAGTGCCAAGGAGGCACTCTGCTTGACATGTATGAGCAGTCTATTCCAGAGTATGGGGAGTTTCTGGGTCAGGAACCTATCCCTCCAGCATGTTTTTTTCATTGTGATGACAAGGTTTAGATCCCTGGAGCGTGTGTCTCTGAGGGATTAGGATTGGGATAGATGGTCAGTACAGGGCATCTGCTTTGGGACTGTGATTCTTTTAGTGAGGTATTTCTGTGGCCTTTCCAGTTGTTGCAGATGTCTTGTGAGGTACATACCAAACAGGGCGTTGTACTCTATAATGGGTCTAATGAAGGATGAGTACAGTGGGACAATGACCTCCTCTTTTCTGGATGAAAAGACCTTAGTGATGAGGTGCGCCACATAGAAGGATTTTCTGACTGTTGTGGTGATGTGGTTCTCGAAGGTGAGACCACTGTCCACCTGTGTCCTTAAGTCTCTCATCACACTTTCAGTGTTTAGTGTACTGCCACCTATGTGGTAATTCATGGGTATATGTTTTTTTCCCTAAGGGGATAACTATACATTTCTTTGCATTAAGCTTGAGACCATGGCTCTGGCACCAAGCATCTGTTTCTGTAAGGCCCTTTTGTAGAATATCCACATCATTTGAATATTCAATAATGGCTCCCAGTTTGCAGTCATCTACGAACTTTGTTAGCCAGAGTCCCTTAGTGTTGGCCTGTACTTCAGATAAATAGATGCCAAACAAGAGCGGTCCCAGGACTGAACCCTGAGGTACTCCACTTGTCATTTGTCTGGAGCTGGATTTGGAGTCGGCTACTTTTAAAGTCTGGGTTCTGTCAGTATGCCAGTTGGCAACCCATTGAGTGACATAGGGATTTATGCCCAGCTTAGTAAGTTTATCTATGATTCCAGAGTGGGGGATGATGTTGAAGGCCTTGGTGAGGTCCAGATAGGCTGTGTGGACTGCCTTACCCTCATCCACAGCTCTGGAGACTGATTCAAAGAAGTCAGTCAGGTTCAGGAGACAAGATAGGCCCTTCATGAACCCAAACTGGATGGGGTCCAGTATATTAAGGTTGCCAATGTCTTTGTTTATAAGTTCCATGAAAATGGACTCTATGCCTTTGCAGATCAGGCTCGTCAGACTGATGGGATGGTAGCTCCTGGGATCCAAAGTGGATCCCCCCTTGTGGAGTAGGAGAACTGTAGCTGTGCACCACTTAGTGGGCATGAAGCCTGAGGTGAGGCTATGATTAAACATGACACTTAGGTGAGGTGCCAGTTCATTTTTTAGTTAATGTAGTACACAGCCCAGGATGTCATCTGGTCCCATGGATGCTGTATTCTTAGCTTTGGAGAGTGTGGTTTTTACCTGTGTGGCCATGATTACTGGAATTTGGCAATCTTTTGGTATTGAGATGGGCCCTTTAGGGGGTGAGAGGGGGTGGAATTTGCACTAAATTGATCTGCCAGGATATTGGCAATATCCTTCGAATCAGTATATTTAATGCCATTCTGTTGTAGCTCAGAGCATATCTGAGCATTGCCATTTAGATTCTTGACATAACTATAGAATGCCTTGTGGTTGTCTTTGGATTTTTTGGCAATTTTATTTTCGTAACTAGTTTTGGAGGATTTTATGAGGGATCTCAGTTACTTACTGAGGCTGGTAAGGGAGTTTTTTGCATCCTTGGATTTTCCTCTTTTCTGCAACAGTTTGTTTCTTCTGTTGTATAGTTTGTTTATGGTAGGGGACCACCAGATTGGCTTCCTTTTTTTGGAGGACAGCGTCTTGGTTCTATTTGGGATGGCACGATTCATGCACCAGTGGATGTGCTTGTACAGTGCCTTAGTGTAGGATTCAGCAGTCAAACTTTCAGATCCCTTCTGCATGGGTGTAATGAAGTTTGTCACTTCTGACTTGAGTAGCATAAAATTGGCTTTGGAGTAGTTTTTTACAGAGGTTTCCTTACTGGGGGGTGGGGGAGGGATGTGGCTGTCAAGGGTGATTTGCTTATGGTCAGACCTAACCAATGAGAGGGTGACCACTGGTGTGGAGCATTTATCTCCCACGTTGGTTAATGATCAGGTCTAGGATATTGGAGCCCCTGGTGGGACAATAGATTAGTTGATCCAGGGTGTTGGAATTTATGACTTCGAAGATCCATTAGGAAAAGTTGTTGGTACCCGAGTAGTTTTCCCAGTTAATGGCAGGGTAGTTGAAATCACCCAGTATTAGGGTGTTTGGTTGTATCTTAATATTGTCCAGTATGTTTAGAAAGGTGTAGTGAGAATCTTGGGGCATGGTGGGGGATCTGTAGCAAGCTACGATTTGGATTTCAGTCTTACCTAGTGTTAGTTGTGCCTGGAGAATTTCAGATGCATTGTGTTGGGTGGGTATATATTATGACATCAAAGTCTAAAAACTTTGAATGTTATAATATTGAACCCATTCAATTGAAACACCAGAAAACCGAACAGTCAGAATAGTGAATTTTTTCCCAGGGAAAAAATTTGCTGTTCCGACAAACATACACACAACTCAAGCACACCAAAATGAATAATCCAGGCACATACTCTTCACAAAACCCTACACTAAACCAGACATACACCACTAGTTATCCACTTACCTTAACCCAACCCTAACCCTACAGTCCCTAACAAACCCACACTCACCTTACTCGATCCCTAACCCTAACTCACCTACCCCATCCTAACCGTCACGTCCACACAATCGCACATTTACTTGACCCGCGCCCTAACCCTAACTCACCTAACCCATGCCCAATCGCACACTCACCTTCATTTGCACACTTACCTTAACCCGGTCCGTAACCTTCCCTCCACAGTTGGGGAAATAGTGAAGCTGCAGAAACGGCCCACTGAATACTTTCCCTAGGAAAGTATTCGGTGTTCTGCAGCTTTGCTATTGCAAGCATTTGCTCTACTGGGTTCGATATTATTACATTTGAAGTTTTTAGACTTCAATGTTATAATATAGACCCATGTTGGGCAACTAGCCTGGAGGTGTGAATATCCTTGGTGAATATGGACACTCCTCCACCTTTAGTGTTTCGGTCTTGGTTTGGTGGCCGAAAAGTGTGGTAAGAATTGTAGCCTGGTATTGCGGGGTGCTCTCTGGATCCTTGAACCAGGTCTCAGTTACTGCACAGATATCAATGTTCTCCATTTTTAGGAGTGCCTCGAGAGAGTGCATTTTGAGGTTTAGACTTCTAGCATTGAATAGCATTACCTTCAGATTTTGCATGCTTGTATCTGTTACAGTGGTGGTTTCATCCTTTGAACCTTGCCTAAAAAAGTCACTATAGGGGTGGCAAGAGCTTTAGCCAGTAACCTGAATCCCAGGGGTGACAGGTGCAGACCATCTCTGGCAAAGTATTGTGGTTTGTCGATCATGTCGTCCCAGGCAGACAGATACTGGATCCCCTTTGAATGACACCAGAAGCTTAGACAATTGTTGAAGTCAATCATTTTGTCCTTATACTCTGGTATCATTCTGGGCAAAGGCAGGATGATTCTCAGGGCTAGGGTCGTACCTGCCTGGGCCACATGATCTGAAAGCTCTTCCATGTCTTTTTTCATGTAGTCCAAGGGGGTATGTCTTAAGTCATTCACTCCAACATGGACAATGACAGAGTCGTATTTGTACTTGTTGTGGAGTGACATGAGTGCATGCGTTATGTGGGGGATCCTGACACCCAACAGGCAGCTGACTGTAATTTTCTCCTTGTTCAGCCTGGTGAGTGGGACATCAGTGTGCCTGACTATAGAGTCACCTATGACTAAAGTGTTGGGTACATTGTCTTGCCTTAGGTGCTGTTGTTGGGTGGCACACTGGTGTTGTGAGCTATGAGTCACTTTGATTGTGATTGGTGTTTGCGTTTCAGCTTTGGATGTCCTTGTTGCTTGGGCAGGTTAATGTTAAGGGCCTCTGCATATGTGGGTTTAGCATTGCTATGTGTGGGTTTTGAAGGGCTATGTGTTGCTTGAGGTGTAGTGCAGGTGTTAACCTTCTCCTCTTGACTGTCTAGCACAATCTTGGCTGGAGAGAGCTTTGCTTCCATTTTGGCTATGTAAGTGCATCTCTCGCAGGTTGTAGTGTTGGGTAATAGGAGGAGAGGGTTGTCTGTGTACATGAGGCAGTTTCTCTCACTGTCTCTATTTTACTCAGGAAATCAAAGCTATCTCTTATATATGTAATGTTTTTTGGTACAACTTTTTGTAGATATTTATCCATGAAGACATAGGCCTTCAGTCTTGCTCTTAGCACTTGCAATAATAGGCCTTAGTGGAGGATCTTCTAAGTTTTTATGGATCTTTGGTATACCAAAGATCCTACTTACTTTTGGATTAGTATTAATTAGATTCCTTCTTGTTTTTTCATCAATTCTACCAGTGAAGAACCATTCTTCTATACAGGAATCTATGAGAGCATATCCCTTTTTTTACATCTATTAATGTCACTTTTTTATAGCATTTTTTTTCTGTTACCATCGCTCTCGTTTTTTTCTCATATTCTCCCCTGTCCAATACTATGAAAGATCCCCCTTTATCGGCCTTAAATATCAATACTTCCTCATTTTTATATAATTTTTCAAAACAGTCTTTCTCTTTTTTAGTCAAGTTATAATACTTATATTCAGCTTTTTTGTCCAATGTTCCAACTATTTGTTCTTAACATACATTTAAAAACATTTCAAGTTCCTTACATAATGGCGGGTTAAAACAACTTGGTTTATAAAATTCACTTTTTACTTCATTACGTTTGTTAAACATAATATCAAAGTTTAAACTTCTAACATAGTCTCTCAATTCATTTACTGCTAATAATTTGTCTGCTCTCTGAGTCGGAGCAAAATGCCAGCCTTTGCTTAGTACAAGACATTCCTCTCTAGATAGTTCATAATTCGAGAGGTTAACAATTTTAAAGTTTACAGTACCTATGTCATCCTTGGTTGATTCGTCTTTTTCCAATGTTTTGTGTATTGATTCACTTGTGCATATCCGTTTTTGGACTGCTTGTAGTAGTTATTAAACTTCCATTTCTGCTGCTTGCTGTTACTTGGGCCCAAGTTCTATTATGGTTGTTGACCCTTTGGTAGACTTCAGCAACTTGTTGGCATTCATTATTTTGAAAAACAACTGTTTCTTTAGTTTGAGCTGTATTGGTACAGGCATTCGTCCCTTTCACTTTAGGTCTTACTACTTGTTCGGAGTTTTTTGCTGCTGAAACATATTGTTTATTGCTCACTTTAACTGACCCGTTTGCCATACTAGCAATCTGATTGCCAGATTTACTGTTTAATCTCTCCAACCTTCTCAGTGAATTAACTTCCTCCTCACTTCTAGAATTGGCATTTTCCATCATCATGCTAGCACTATTCTCTCTTTACAGTTTCAGCCCATATGCTGAGGCCACACCCCCTGCATAATCGTTCTTGTCTCTTAAGAATTTTTTAATTTTTCTTTGACTCAGAGTATCATTAAGTTTAACTAAGTTATCTTGGATTAAATACATTTTGCTAGCTTTCCGGCTTTAAAAGAAAGAGTTTATGAGCATCTTTATGATATTAGATGCAAAAATTAAAACAATGCCTTGTACAAACATCTTAGATTATTCCCTTCACATGGCTTTAAATTTTTTGCCGTTGAACATGTTGATTTGGGACTTCGGGTGGGGGGCATCCAATGGCTACCTAGAATTTCTTGAGCTCAAATGGCAGATAAAACTTAATGCTTGCCAAATGCCTGGACTCCGACAGGATTACTATTTGTTCCTTGTTGAAGTTAAAACCTTTATATTTTCGTGAAAGGTTTACTTTGATTATTGGTTTTATTGTTTTTAATAGGGGTACATATTTGAATAGTTTTTATTGTGGAAATATAATTCAATGTAGAAATAATTTCATTGATTCAAGGGGAAGTGATGTAATTTAATTGTTTAATGAGTTGCTGGGGTGGGTACTTAAACCTGAGTGTAATGCTTTGTGGAATTCTGATGAAGCCGTGTTTATGATGAAAGTGCTTAATTAAAGTTATTTTTTGACCTACGTGCTGTCTGTGTTTTTTCTGGACTACCCTTGTTCCACTTTTTCTAGTTTTATTGGTGCTACATGTGCTTCTAGGATTCTAGACTATTCAGATCTGTTTTTTGTAGATTAGTAAATATTTGGGATCTGTAGAGGAGGGTGGAAAGCAGTTGTGAGTGAGCAGTGGCTAGTGTGGCACTTTCAGTAATGTATGGTTTGGCTCTGTATAGGGTGGCTAGTATGGTGTGGACATTTTAGATGTTGAAGGTGATGTGGATATCAAATCTTAGGGTATCATCTATTGTGACACCTAGAAGTTTGGTTTGACTTGTGGGTTCCATTTTGGTGCCATTGGAGGAAGATATTGTTAGAGGGAACTGGCATGTTTTGGGTTTATTGTTTCTGAAAGCTATTGTCTTGGTTTTGTTAGGGTTTAGTATGAGCTGGTGTTCAGTGAGGTATATTTCTATATCCAGAAAAGATATTTGCATTTTTGTTTGTAGTTCCTGGGGAGTGGTGGCTGAGCAAATAAGTGTGGCATCATCAGCTTACTGGACTATGGAGGCTAGTTGAGTTGCAGAGCAAGGTGATTTGTAAATATTGTAAAGGGAAGGGGGCCAAGTATGGAACCTTGGGGTAATCCAATAGATATGGGGAGAACAGGGGAAAGTGTGTATTCCCATTTTGTAGCTTGCTGATGGTTAGATAGATAGCTATGGAACCAGGACAGGGCAATTGAACTAAGGCCATAAGATGACAGTTTGTTGAGTAGGATTTGGAGTGAAATGGTGTCAAAGGCTTTTGACATATCAAGGAATATGGATGAGACAAGTTGGCCTTCATTTATGAGCATACCTCTCAACACTTAGAGCATAAAATCTGGACAAAGCCTAAAAGGATGGGGAGACAAATAGGTACAGATTTTAAATACTGCTCTTACAAACTTAGAAAGTTGATAGAATAATAGGTTTTGCATTAGCATGAATTTTCCAAAGGATGTGGAGTCATAAATTAAAATGTTTGTCATTATTTCATGGCTCCAATCCTCAGCTATTTACCAGAAAGAGACAGATATTAGGGGTGACACACCAAAAATATGAGGCAGAAATTTGGACATTTTGCAAAAACCAGTACAGTTGAGAGGTATGTTTATAAGACTTTGGATGGTATTGGTAAAAGATGGTTTTTGAGTGGGAGAAAGGAGGTTGTGATTAAGGAAATGGTTAAGGAGTTGTTTGTGACTGCATTTTTCTAAAATTTTACCTAGGGGTAGAAGATGGCTATCTGACGGTAGTTTGTTAGTTCTTTAGAGGTCTCACCTTTGTGTAGGGAAATGATGAGAGATATTTTTCAAAGGCAGGGGATGTATTACTCAGCAGTAGAATGGTTGATCAGGACTGATATAGGATAGGCAATAGAGGGGGAGGCAGTTTTAAGGAATTCATTGGGTAGTAGGTCTGCTGCTAGACAGTAGGGTTTGAGCTTGTTGAGGAGTGTTTTTATGTAGCTAGTTTGGATGGGAGCAAATGTTAAGGGTTGGGGAATCCGAAGAGGGAGTGGGTACAGTAAGATATTGTTTAGGTTGGTTACTGCATGATTGGCTCCAATTCAATATAACTGGTATTATTCTAGGGGGGATCCAGTATAAATCAGCATGGGAAGAGATGCTAGACAGTCACTCTTACTTTGCCAGGGATGGCCTGCACCTCTTATTCCAGAGAAACCACAAACTGGCTACAGCCTTTGCTGCCCGCATAATGCATTTTCAGAAGAATCCAAATAATGAATCTCTCAAACTAACAAAAAAAAAATACTAGACCACATCAAGGTGGCTTTGCTCAACTCCTGGAGTCTAACTAACCAACTGCCTGATCTTGATGCTCAGTTGTATTTGGTGTACATGAATGTGTACGTGTTATTCCATGAACTTCACTTAAAAGTGCAGAAAGTGCTCTCTTCATTCCAGAGTTCTAGGCCCACCAGACATTTCAGTCTGATGGTAGAAGCAGTAGATTACCCATCATACCTATCTTTGTTAAAGACCACATCACTTCTAGACAGATCCCTAGAGACCCAAAAACTGAAATGACTGACATCCAAATTTCAGTAAACAGGCCCAACTATCAGATCATAACATGTTACAGAAAACCCTCTATGCACACAGAAAATCATGTTAGTTTCCTAAATACACTGGATGAACTGTATATCAATAAGACATTTTAATTATTTGATGATAAACAGGGATACCTGTATCTCAACTGTAGGTTACACTCAAGAATTCCTTGATTTCACAAAGTATCAGATTTCAAAAATTCCTTGATTTCATAAACAAAGTGCTAGGTTCATTAACAGCTACACACCATGCCTCCAACATGATAGAGTGCTACTTCGTATTCATTAAACAGCTCTTCATGACATGTAGAGCCATCAAACAAAGGGAAATAGCAGAATATGCTAATGACAGCATAAAGATGTAAAGTACATGCTAATTAACCAATCCAAAATGGCGGACCTATTCATGAAGCTATATAGCAATTGCATACACTCAGTGTAGGCTTTTGCCATGAAAACCAAAACTCTTTTGAATACAGGCATGATTACACTTAGAAAAAAAACATGTTAGGGGTTACTGCTGCTGCTGTTATGTTGGATGTGCAGCCAGCTTTAAATCAGGGTGCTGCTGTTGTTGCTGCCAGACCTCAGTCACAAAGAAGGGTATTTAGACCCCTCTGACTTATCATGGATTGCATGAAATAGAAACTGTTGAATAACATAGGATCGATAGGGAAACATTGGCGGAAATACGCAACCTCTGCTGCCTACATCTCAAGCCACAGGGAAATCATAGAGAATCCATCCCAGTGGAAACTAAGGTATGTTTACCATTATGCATACTACTTACTGGTTCTTTCCAGAGACATGCAAGGGATAAATTAGGGGAGTCACAGGCATCAGTCTATAGAATTTTACATCAGTGTTTAAATGTAATTCTAGTACCTGCAAGGGTGCTTATTATTTCTCATGAATCCCACAGCAGACAGCAGGAACCATGCAGGAATCCTACTGAGTAACACAATTTCCTGAAGTAATGGAGGCCATAAATTGCAAACACATAGAAATAAAAGCTCCATCTGGTGAACAAGGAAGGAGGTACTTCAACAGAAAAGGTTTCTAGTCTATAAAGTTTCTGGTTGTCTGTAATACCCAAGTTATCATCTGCAGTGTCTGTGCAGGTAACCCAGCCAGTTTCCATGACTCACCCATATGGCACATCTGTGAGCTGTACACCAGGTTTGCTAGGAGTGACTTTCCACAATGGCATCTAGTGAGAAATGTAGGTTATGGACTGGAACCTGGGCTCATGATACCAATGAGGCATGCACAGTATGCCATGGCTCTTGTTAAGAGGCAAAGAATAGCACATACTGTCACTACCTTAGTCAAAGCCTAAGATGCCATGCAAATACAAATAGGAAAACTGATGCTTGTCAAACTCCATAACCTTTACTTAATTGTGTAATATCTGTGTTCTGATAGTATCAGACAGGGACAAACCCCAAGCCAAGGCCATCTTCTCCTGTGGTGCTTGTGACTAATACAATACTCTCTAGACTGTATAGCCTAGATTGTTGGGAGGCTTGATGTCCAAGATGGTAGATATATGTGTATTGGTGTGTGTGTGTGTGTGTGTGTGTGTGTGTGTGTGTGTGTGTGTGTGTGTGTGTGTGTGTGTGTGTGTGTGTGTGTGTGTGTGTGTGTGAGAAAGAGAGAGATTGTGTGCCATAGTTGGTGCTGTATTTAATTATCATCAGAAGAATACATTTAACTGTTCTCAAGATTCCTTTATCCCAGTTTTGGCAAAAACATCCTGCAAGAGACACACTGATTAGGTCATCTTGACAAAAGTACACTATCTCACCTTAATACTCAGACATCTCCTGTGGTGCTTCTGACTAGTACAGTGCTCTCTTGATTGTGTAACTAGATCCTACCTATCAAGTTACATCTAGGTTCAGTGGCCAACATGAAAGACTTCTATTTGTGTGTTTGTGTGTAATTTGGTGCTGTACACATTTCCTGTTCTCACAGCTCAATTATCCCAATTTTTACAGAAACATCCTGAATGATACACACTGTTGAGGTCATCCTGAGAAAAGTTCACTCTTCCCTTAATAATCAGACATCTCCCGCAGCACTTGCAACTAGTACAGCTCTTTCTAAATTGTGTAACTAGATAGGTAGGAGGTTCAATGCCCACCATGGAAAAAATGTGTGTGTGTGTGTGTGTGTGTGTGTGTGTGTGTGTGTGTGTGTGTGTGTGTGTGTGTGTGTGTGTGTGTGTGTGTGTGTGTGTGTGTGTGTGTATGTGTGTTTTGTGTGTGTGTGTGTGTGTGTGTGTGTGTGTGTGTGTGTGTGTGTGTGTGTGTGTGTGGGAGCATGTGTGTGTGTGTGTGTGTGTGTGTGTGTGTGTGTGTGTGTGTGTGTGTGTGTGTATGTAATGCTTGTCACTTCCTCCACTTCCCATGAACAAAATGAATTTATATGTGCACAAAGCTCCCTTATTCCATTTTTTGGATACATTCTGTATGAAATACACTGATGGCATCCTGACAAAAGTACACTCCCTCCCTTTAAAAGTCAGACCTTTCCCGTGGTTCATACAACTAAAACGGTGCTCTCTAAATTGTGTAATTAGATAGAAAGGAGGTTTAATACCTACCATGTAAGGTGTGTGTGCGTGTGTGTGTGCGTGTGTGTGTGTGTGTGTGTGTGTGTGTGTGTGTGTGTGTGTGTGTGTGTGTCTGTGTGTGCATGTGTATGTGCGTGCATGTGGGTGTGTGTGTGTGTGTGTGCGTGTGTGTGCGTGTGTGTGTGTGTGTGTGTGTGCATATGCGTGTGTGTGTGTGTCTGTGTGTGCGTATGTGTATGCATGTGTGTGTGCGTGTGTGTGTGTGTGTGTGTGTGTGTGTGTATATGTGTATGTAATGCTTGTCACTTCCTCCACTTCCCATGAACAGACGGAATTTATATGTGCACAAAGCTCCCTTATACCAATTTTTTGAATACATTCTGTATGAAATACACTGATGACATCCTGACAAATGTGCACTCTCTCCCTTTAAAAGTCAGACCTTTCCTGTGGTGCATACAACTAAACCACGATACCACACCAAGAACTTTATTAGATAAAGCTTTCGGGTCTACACCCTTCATCAGTATGAGTCATTACAAAAAAATCAACATTTAAATAGGAGAATATAAAATCACATGCTTCAGCCCATCCCACTTCCTAATTAACAATCAAAACTAAAAGTAATATACAACTCATAAAGGTCTATATAAAAAATACTAAAAAGAAGACACAAATCTTACTTTACATAAAAACTCTTTTGATTAGAATAAAACATAAAAAATATTAATAACTTATACAAACAGTATATAAGTATTTAATATATATATACACAAAAAAGAAGTCACTGGTAGCATCTAACAGCCTATGGTGTACTACATCAGGTGGTAAAAACTTGTCATAACCTATTAAAGCCTCTCTCTCTGCCTTTTAACTAATACTGGCTTCAAGCTAACTGCATTATTCAAGCCAGGGGGTACATCCTCCTGTAGCCTAATAATCCACTCTAATTCTCTCAACTCCAAAAAATTGTTAATGTCACCTTTCCTTAAACTCACTTCTATTTTACTTAATATCCTAAATTTAAATACATGTCTTTCACCTTTTTCCATGGCATGCTTACTCAGAGCATTCGTCAATACTTTTCTTCTTACTTCAGATTTATGCTCCACTATTGGCTATGCCTGAGATAAAATCAATTGTAGGTGATAAACCAAGGTTTGCTTACAGGAGCTGTGAAGCTCTGAAGCAGAAAATATGCTATAAAGATTTTCAGGTTAAAACTAGAAGAAAAAATAAAATAGAAGGGATGATTAAATGTTATAATTGTTCCTGTTGCAATGATTTATATGAATGAGACATTAAATTTCAACATCCAATAACAGGAGAAGTCTTTGCTATAAAAACATTAACTGCTTGTAATGAGGAAAGGATAGTGTATCTAGCTATGTGTACTTTATGTACATCGTTCTATGTGGGCAAAACGATCAGAAAACTAAGAGAGAGAATAGTGGAGCATAAATCTGAAGTAAGAAGAAAAGTACTGACGAATGCTCTGAGTAAGCAAGCCATGGAAAAAGGTGAAAGACATGTATTTAAATTTAGGGTATTAAGTAAAATGGAAGTGAGTTTAAGGAAAGGTGACGCTAACTATTTTTTGGAGTTGAGAGAATTAGAGTGGATTATTAGGCTACAGGTGGATGTACTCCCTGGCTTGAATAATCCAGTTAGCTTGAAGCCAGTATTAGTTAAAAGGCAGAGAGAGAGGCTTTAATAGGTTATGACAAGTTTTTACCACCTGATGTAGTACACCATAGGCTGTTAGATGCTACCAGTGGCTTCTTTTTTGTGTATAGATATATTAAATACTTATATACTGTTTGTATAAGTTATTAATAATTTGTATGTTTTATTCTAAACAGAAGAGTTTTTATGTAAAGTAAGATATTTGTCTTCTTTTTAGTATTTTTTATATAGACCTTTATGAGTTGTATATTACTTTTAGTTTTGATTGTTAATTAGGAAGTGGGATGGGCTGAAGCATGTGATTTTATATTCTCCTATTTAAATGTTGATTTTTTTGTAATGACTCATACTGATGAAGGGTGTAGACCCGAAAGCTTTATCTAATAAAGTTCTTGGTGTGGTATCGTGGTTCAGTTGAATTATAGCAGTAACACCTATTGTTGTTTCTACTTGCATAGAACTAAAACGGTGCTCTCTAAATTGTGTAACTAGATAGGAAGGAGGTTTAATACCTACCATGTAAGACGTGTATATGTGTGTGTGTGTGTGTGTGTGTGTGTGTGTGCGTGTGGGTGTGTGTGTGTGTGTGTGCGTGTGTGCGTGTGTGCGTGTCTTTATGTATAATGAACATTGCTGTTTACATTTCCCCTGAAAAAACTGCATTTAAATGTGCACACAGCTCATTTATACCAAGTTTTACAGAAGCATCCTGTATGAAACACAATGTTGAGATCATTCTGACAAAAGTGCATTCTCTTTTATTAAGAGTCAGACCTCTTCTGTGGTGCTTGTGACTACTACATTACTCTCTAGATTGTGTAACTATAAAGGTAGTGGAGTCAATGCACAACATGGAAAACGTGTCGGAGGGTGGTATTTACAGTTAGGTAAGCATATGTTCAATCAACCTCTACTCAGGATAAATGCTTTAAAATAATTGATGAGTTCACCATCCCGAAGCTCACCTTTCACACCCACAACTTCTTTGCAATGCAAGGGTGCAGCTATGCATACTGTTTGTTCGATAATGATTACAATTTTCTTTACATTACTTAAAGAATACATTACTTTTTAGGCAATAATCTATGCACAAATGTGTGAATTAATGCTTTAAATAACAGCTTTATGTGTTGAAAAATATCCATTAATGTTTTTTATAGGGAAAGTGATGCAAACATTTGTTAAGTGGGGTTGATGGAGAACATTTTCATTCTTCAAATGTCAGTTTTTGTGCATGCGTGTGTGTGTGTGTGTGTGTGTGTGTGTGTGTGTGTGTGTGTGTGTGTGTGGCAACAGTAAGAATGCACAATTACAACATTATATTGTCTGTCTCCACCCTTGATTCCACACACTGATGAGATCATTGTTTTGCATGTAAACTAAAGCTATTTAAATGTCAGACTTCTCCTGTCATGATTGAATGTCTTACACTCTTCTCTAGAATGCATACCTAGATAGGTAGGATGTTCGAATATACCAGTGATTAACATCTACAAGTGTAACTGCCAATGCAGTAATGATAGCTTTACACATATTTGCTGTGGCAACTTTTACAACTTCTGATTGGCTGTAAAACTAATGGTAACAGCTACATCTTCTTAGCAATAAACTGCTGATGCCATCCCTACATAGATGCTGTAAGTCTCAATTTTACTAATTATTCCCCTGTGGCACTGGGTGCTGATGTGCTGTATAAATAGTGTAAGTGGATAAGTAGGTGGTTTGTTTCTATCACTGATTCAATAGTGTGACAGCTATTATTGTCAAATACTGTTGACCACCTCACATCCAGCTTTATGACATTGAATTGCAGTGGCATTCTGTGACACAAGCAAATCCAAGCATTCCCCAGAAAAATAACTTTTTGACTACACAGTGATTACATACTTCTGACATACCTGCAGTATGTCACATTTGAAGTGTGAATTCTCCTGTGTTGCATGATTTTGATAGTGTGCATTGTACACTGTATAACTACATATGTAGGATGTTTGAGACCAGCTGTGAGTGAATTTACTTCCCAGGTAGATCATCAATACACCTTATATGGTAAGAAAGTACTTTAAGCACTTCAAGGGTGTTTTCCATACATGACTGATGCACATATTTTTGTGGCATCTGTGATTGCTATGCAACTTTCTAATATCTGTTCTGGCATGTGTTTACAACTGACATGATACAAATATTTCTTATGTTATTCAGTGCTCATATGTATTATTCATGCACAAGATAATTATGCTTTATATTCCCTGTGTTCCTCTGGATATGTCTTTAATACTGCAATTATTTTTGTCACATTATACAGCTTAATGACAGATGACTGATTCCATATTTTTTTACTGTAATGCATGCTTTCAGACCATCAGAAACTGTGATTGGTTCTCTGTTACAACACTTTCTATTGTGCTGCTGATGAATTGTTGTTATATTACTTTTCTCTGTAATTCCATGTGAGTATGCCCAGTATTACTATATGAGACATGTTTGCAGGTCTTGAAAAACAGAAATGGACTGTTATCTGTCACTTATGTATATTGTTTGTTATTAGATTGGCATTTAGCATTTATATAACTATGCAACACTTGCTTGCCTATTACATGCTCATAAGTGATGAACACCTTTCCTACCCGTCCATTGTCATTTCTTTACAAAAACATGTCCTTTTCTGATTTACCTGACATTATAGCTGTAAGATCCTTTTGTTCTTGTGTATACATGTCGAGAGGGATAATACAGCAGTGCTGTAAGATTGCATACATAAATTTCCTATATATACATTTCACATGTAATAACTCAATTCTATGCATTCATTCCATAAAGCATCATCTGCCCTTGCTAACTGGTATCTCAAGTCAGCATTTAATTAACATATATATCTCATTTTCACTTCCCTTTGTTACAGCTTTATGTCTCTATCATATCCTTTATTAGCATGTCAGTTTTTATTTATGTGCTTAACTGTGTGGAATCTCTATTGACGTTAATTATCATTACATCAGTATTGCTGGATTTATGTCAGATATGTTTCTTATATTTTTTCACTGCAATTTCCTGCAGGATATGAGTACACTTTAAACATTTCTCCTCTTCAACATTAATTATTCATTATAAAACAATTTAGTGCACCATTTCCCCCATTTCTTTCCTCTCATTCTGAATTGTTTCCCTCTACTTGACCTATATATGCCTAGGCTACAGCACATACCTGTATCTGAGCACTGCCTATATGCAAGCAGTTTTGTTTACATAATGTACTCATGTTTGCAATCACCTTTCCATGGCTGTGAACTCAATTACTGGCCTCAAAAAAAAGCTGTTTGTAAATGTGTAGGAGCAATGAACAGTATGCATATTTGATTAGCCCTACTGTTCATTGCTCTAACACACTTACATTGTGTATATGTAGCCCAGTGTCTACACAATTGTTAATGAATCCTAGTAAAAAACTCCCCAGACCAAATTGTCAAGAAACCCAATAGAGAATGAAATGTATATTTTTGCTTACTGTTATTTATTGAATTTTCATAAACTAATTCAGTTAAAGATATAAAACAATGTAACTGTGTTTATTTAAGTCTATACGAACTAGTATTCCAATATTAACTATGTAGAACTCATTAAGCTGCCTATATCAATGATTACTAATCTTAGAAAACCCCTATCCAATTCTGTTTAAAACAACTAAAAAGACAAAGGGGGAATTTAATAAAGTCTACACATTTTTTTTCTGTGTAGGCATTGTGCCGCTCTACTTACATGGCCGCAAATATTTTTAGATTCAATAAGCACTGCTGAGCATTGCACATACACGTGCCAACACAGAAACTTCCATGACATGCAAATCACCTCATAAGCAGGTAAATCTAATGCAAATGAGGCAGGTAGACTGATCCAGCAAGCAGAGAGTCAGCTGCTCATACCCCACCTCAGTGCCCATAGTGTACACAGAAAAATGTCATGTACAGCAGTGTAGATGGACAAAAGGGGTTGTAAAAATGTAGAAATATGGACAGAAATGGCATACCACATACAGACATCAGCAAAAGTACTCTCTTGTGTGTCTGAAAAATTAAAGGAAATAAATTAAATTTATTGTTTTCAATAATCTGGGCATGTTTGCACTGCGTGCTACAGTGTGAAAACATGCTTTACAAAAAAAAAATTGGAAAAAAACAAAATTAATATTATGTGACAGAAATGTTTTAAAGGACCTTGCATGGAGTATCTACAATGGTGCATTGGTGCTGTTGCTAATGTGGTAGGGCTAGGAAGTGTGTAGTTTCCAGGTTATGAGCACGGATCCCTATACAGATGAGGTAGAATGTAACTTTCCTCATCATGCCAGTTTCAGATAAGACATAGTCTGACATACTTTGATCAACAGATTTATCACCAAACTCACACACATGGATTAATTGCTATTCTCCCTAGGGTAGAAAAGTCAACAATGGTAACTCACCTTCTGGTTGAGTCCACCAGGGCCCAGAAGAGCTACTTGAACCTGGCTTTCATCACAGACACCTTTGTTTTCTCTCTCAACTCACTGTCAGGCAGAACTTGGTTCACCTTTGCTTCATAGCATCTTCATTATCATCAATCTTTCCTCTAACTCTAGTTGTACTTACTGCAGCCACATTTGTATTAGTTACAGCTTCACTCTGTGAGATTGGGAGTTGATTTCCAGCTCATTGAAACAAAATAACTTGTAATCTAATAGCACAAATTGAAAAAAAGAGCCTCCCACAGTGTGGGATGACCTGTAACACCCCTTAAATTTATAGGTTCATAGGTTCATAGGTTCATACTAGGCTATCTGCCCTAGGGCATTTATAAGCCTAGCCAGAATGTGTTTGGCTTTCGCCACCCATTTTAAATTTATTTTGCTATGCCCTTTTTCGAGGTTAGTATACTGTGCCTCTGTCTAACAGTGACACAGAAGTGATACCCGGGGTAAACCTACGATCTCCCATCCACTCATCAAGATTCCTCTTGAAGAGAGTCAATGAGGGACTCTGCCTAACCTGGACTGGGATTTTATTCCAGAGTGAAGGGAGCCTCTGGGTTATGAATCTGTCCCTCCAACATGTCCTATTTATTTCAGTGCTGAGGTTCAAGTCTTTCGAGCGTGTAGCTCGATGGGATTTGGATTTTATGAGGTGCAGCATGTCCATTAATTCCGGGTTGGACATGGCTTTATATGTCAGGCACAGATCGCCTCTTAACAGGCAGTATGCCACTGAGTAGAGCTGGAGTTTCTTTAACCGGGCAGCATATGGCATCTGTTTGAGCCCTTTGATCCTCTTGGTGAGGTACTTTTGGGGTCTTTCCAGTTGCTGCAGGTGTCTGGTAAGGTACATCCCAAAAGGGGCATTGTACTCAATTATGGGCCTGATGAGGGATGAGTAAAGAGGCATGATGACCTCCCCTGATCTAGATGTGAATCCCTTCATGATTAGGTGGGCTATATAAAATGTTTTTCTAACCACTTTGGCCACGTGGTTGTCAAATGAGAGATTGCTATCAACTTGGGTCCCCAGGTCCCTAATTACTTCTTCTGTACTTAATGGATTACCACCTATGTGGTAATTTGTGGTCACTTTGTTTTTGCCAAAGGGGATGACTATACACTTTTTGGCATTTAGCTTGAGGCCATGGCTCTGGCACCAGTTGTCTGTTTCTATGAGGCCCTTTTGGAGAATATTTGTGTCGGCTGGAGAGTCAATTATGGCATCCAGTTTGCAGTCATCTGTGAACTTGGTCAGCCACAGTCCTTCCGTGTTGGCCTGTACCTCTGAGAAATATATACCGAACAAGAGAGGTCCCAGGACTGAGCCTTGTGGGACACCACTTGTAACTGGTTTGGAGTCTCACATGGCTCCAGCAATTCTAACCATGTGGGTTCTGTCCTTGAGCCAGTTTACAATCCATCTAGTGACATAGGGGTTTATATTTAAGCTGGTGAGCCATCTATAATGCCCGAGTGGGGTATTGTATCGAAGGCTTTTGCGAGGTCCAGGTAGGCTGTGTGGACCACCTTCCCCTCGTCAATGGCCTTGGTGACTGTTTCAAAGAAATTAACCAGGTTTAAGAGGCAGGATCTGCCCTTAACAAAGCCGAACTGGGTAGGATCCAGTGTCTGTAGGTCCCCAATATCTTTATTTATGAGGTCCATGATGATCCTTTCCATAGCTTTGCAGACCAAGCTAGTCAGGCTTATGGGGCGATAGTTTCCAGGATCTGTTGAGACACCACCTTTATGGAGAGGGACCACTGTTGCTGTACGCCACTCTTTGGGCACATATCCTGAAGTAAGGCTGAGATTGAACAGTAGTTTTATGTTTGGGTTTAGCTCTTCTTGGAGTTCATGTAGGACGCAGCCCGGGACACCATCTGGTCCCATTGATGCTGTGTTTTTTGCTTTGGAGAGGGTGGCTCTTACCTGAGCATCTGAGATGTCAGGGGGGCAGCACTCTGCTGGGATAGATATTTGCCCTTTTGGTGGGGAGGGGAGAAGTTTGCACTGAACCTGTCAGCTAGGATGTTGGCAATGTCTGTGGGTTCGGTGTATTTTTTGTCATTTTGGACTAATTCTGAGCATATCTGGGAATTACCACCCAGGTTCCTAACTAAAGAAAGCCTTGTGATTATCCTTAGTGTCCTGTGCAATTTTTCTCTCGAAGCTGGCCTTAGACAATTTTATGAGTGCCCATAGTTTTTTGCTAATACTGATCAGTGATGCCTTCCCTTTTTGGGATTTTGCTCTATCATTTAGTAGCTTCCTCCTTCTATTGTATAGTTTGTTTATGGCTGGGGTCCACCAGACAGGACGCCTGCATTTGGAGGATTGGGTCTTGGTTTTATTTGGGATCGCATGATCCATGCATTCCTGAAGGTGTTCATAGAATGCATTTATAAAGGATTCTGCGGTCTGGGTAGTATTTTCCACAAGCCCGGATAGCTTTGAAGGATTTCACCTCGGTTTTGAGGAGTGTGAAATTTGCTTTAGAGAAGTTTTTCACTGTGGTTTTCTGGGGAGGGGTGGGGTCGGGATGTGAATATCCAGTGAGATTAGTTTATGGTCTGATCTTACCAGTGAGGGATACACTTCTGGTCTGGAGCATAGAGTCCCCATGTTTGTGATGATCAGGTCCAGTATGTTTTCCCCTCTTGTGGGAGTGGTAACAAGTTGTCCCATAGCATTTGAGTTTATAAATTCTAGGAACCTTTGGGCTAGGGTGTTGGAGCTAGAGTAATGCTCCCAGTCTATGTTTGGGTAGTTGAAGTCTCCCAATATAATGGTGTTTGGAGAGACCTTCATATTTTCCAGTGTTCTCAGGAAGGCCGAGTGGGGTTCCTGGGTTTGGGAGGGTGGTCTGTAGCAGGCTATAAACTGGAAGGCAGTTTTACCCACTGTTAGTTGCACATGGATAGTCTCTGATGCTTCATGCTTTGCCACCAACCTGGAGGTGTGGGTATCTTTGATGAATATCGATACTCCCCCTCCTTTTGTGGTTCGGTCCAAGTTTTGGGGCTGAAAAGCATGGTATGAGGTATAACCTGGTAGAGCTGGGGTGCTCTCGGGAGCCCTGAACCAGGTTTCTGTTACTACACAGATATCGATGTTCTCCATGCTAAGGAGAGTTTCGAGTGCGTGAATCTTGAGGTTTAGACTTCTGGCGTTGAGTAGCATTACTCTTAGTTTCTTATCCCTTGTGATACCTATGGAGGTGGGTTTGTCTTTTGAGCCTTGCCTAAAAAAGGCACTATGGGGGTAGCAAGAGCCTTTGCCAATATCCAAAAGCCCAGGGGTGACAGGTGCAAGCCATCCCTAGCGAAGCATCGTGGCTTGTCGAGCATATCATCCCAAGCTGACAGGCATTGGATCCCCTTTGAATGACACCAGTACTTAAGCCAATTGTTGAAATTGATCATTTTGTCTTCATATTGTGGCATCATTCTTGGTGAGGGTAAGATGCTACTCAAGGTCAGGGTCATACCGGCCTGGGCTATATGCTCAGAGAGCTCCTCTATGTCTCTTTTCATGTAGTCCAGGGAGGTACGTCTCACGTCATTCACACCAGCATGGACAATGACTGAGTCATATTTGTACTTGCCTTGGAGTGACCTGAGTGCTTGTGTTATGTGGCGGATCCTAGCGCCCAACAGGCTGCTCACCGTGACCCTCTCCTTGTTCAGCCTGGTGAGTGGGACGTCAGTGTGCCTGACGATAGAGTCACCTATTACAAGTGTATCAGGTGTGTTGTTTAGTCTTAAGGGCTGTGACTGTTCGGCACACTGGCTTTGTGAGATATGTTTTGCAAGTGTTTTGTTTTGGGGTAGTAGTTGCTTGGGTGTCTGCTTTGGAGGTCTCTGCTGCTTAGGCAGATCTTTATTTAGAGCCTCCCAGTATGTTTTTGTGTGATTATGTGTTTGGTTTGCTGTCGTGGTAGGTCTATGTGAGACTGGAATTGTAGTGAGTGTGGTTTCCTTCTCCTCCTGACTGGTTATGCCAGTACTGAGTTGAAAGAGCTTAGCCTCCAGTTTGGCTATATGGTTGCATCTCTCACATGTGTTGGAATTTGTTGGGAGGAGGAGAGGGTTGTCTGTGTACATGAGTCATAACATTGCCTCAAGATTCCCAGAATCACCAGCTGGACCGGAGAGGAGATTGACAACTGACCTTTGGACATGCTAGAATAATATTGGGAATTCCTTTATAATTGAAAACAAGGGCCAGTGGGGAGTGAGGGTGTAGTGCTTTTAATTTTTAGTGCTGAATTATATAATTGCTTTAGTGAGCAAGTGCCAGGTAACTTAAGTGCAATGTGTTACAGGTAACTTAAATGAAAAAATGACAAACAGTAACTTTCTTTCCAGTGAAACAAGGAAATAAGTACAGTAAGCAATGCAGATATCACTAGTGATCCACAGAAGCGCTGAGAAGCTGCGTATTAGGTGGAATTAGCATTCCAGGGAAATAACAAGCAAACAAACAACAAGCATATAAACAAACCTAGATTCAGCAGGCCTGGATCTAGTCTATGCTACAGCAAACAAGGTGTACCAATTTCAGTAAGATACAGTTCAAATATTCAGGCACTATAAACCTTTAACCAGAAATTCCCAGCTCAGAAGGGCAGAGTCCCGCCTCTTCTCCCACAAGAGTGCAGACCACGAACCTTCTTAATGTAAAATAACTGGCCTGAAGCCCAAGTGCTTAAACCAGAACTAATACACTTTAAGAATAACAGACACTGGGCTCTCAATCAGCAGTTCCCAACTTAGAAGGATGAAAGCTACCTGTCCTGCCACCACAGTGCATGCCACAAACCTTCCTAATGTAAAACAACTGGTCTGAAGCCCAAGTGCTTAATCCAAAAGACTTAGAATGATAGCTACACTTTAATCAAGTTACTACCAAGCAGTAATAAATACAATTGAATACTTTAGAGAATGCCTGGATTCGTGCTCAAGTTACACAAACAAAGCTAGATCCATCAGGCCCGAATCCAGTCTATGCCACAGCAAACAAGGCGCACAAACTTTAGTAAAACGCAGATCAGATATGCATGCACTATAAGCCTTTAACCAGAAATTCCCAGCTCAGAAGGGCAGAATCCAGCCTCTCGTCCCACAAGAGTGCAGACCACGAACCCTCTTAATGTAAAATAACTGGCCTGAAAGCCCAAGTGCTTAAACCAGAATTAATACACTTTTAGAATAACAGACACTGAGCCCTCAATCAGCAGTTCCCAACCTAGAAGGATGTAAGCTACATGTTCTGCCACTACAGTGCAGACCGCAAACCCTCTCAGTGCAAAACAACTGGTCCGAAACCCAAGTGATTAAACCAAAGGGCTTAGAATGAGTTACACCAAGCAGTAATAAATACAATTGAGTACTTTTAAGATGATGCAAAAGTAAAATAAAGTAGGTAGAAATACAAGTACAGTAAAAGCAGATTATTTTTTTTTTTCTGAACAAGTGCTGAGATCAAAGAAACAGATTTGAGTGCTGAAACTAGAAAACTGACTAGTTATAAGAAAAAAAAAACTAAGCTAGAAGGCTTCCCTCCAACAAAGAAGGGCTTGGGGGCTCAGAAGCCTACAAATAGTCTATACCACTTAACAGGAAAGGCAGGAAACAAGCTAACATTTTTTTTTCTGTTTCCCAGATGCTCTCTTTGTACAAAGTAGGAGTGCCTGAAATCAGACTATGATCTCACTGCACTCAGTTGAGTGAGCAAATGAGATGGGCCCAGAAGGAGTATCCAAACACAAATTTACAAGAGGGGCTGGCAGTTTCAAGGCCACTAAGATTAACACCATAACAAAAACAGGGAGGGTGGGTGGGACTAACTGAAGAGCAGAGTCAAAACTTCCAGTTCAGTTAATATTCCTGGAACACAGTTAAAATCAACTTAAATACTGTATTTTTTAAAAAAAAGTGCAGATAAAGGTACTTACATTCTCTTATACATCCAGTTGAATACAGCTAGTTCTTAGTCGGCCAAAGCTGAGGTTTTTAAGCAGAAAATATTTCACACTGTACCACTTAAATAGGCAAGAACAGGAAATCAAAGAATGTGTCTACCCCCACACCTGTAATTACTAGCAAATAACAAAATTCAGCAAACACTGACTAACTTCCAGTTCAGTTAATATTCCTGCAACACAGTTAAAATCAATTTAAATACTGTATTTTTTCTTTAAAAAGTGCAGATAAAGGTACTTAAATTCTCTTATACGTCCAGTTGAATACAGCTAGTTCTTCGCTGGCCAAAGCTGAGGTTTTAAAGCAGAAAATATTTCACACTGTACCACTTAAATAGGCAAGGACAGGAAATCAAAGAATGTGGCTACCCCCACACCTGTAATTATTAGGAAACAACAAAATTCAGCAAACACTGACTAACTTCCAGTTCAGTTAATATTCCTGCAACACAGTTAAAATCAATTTAAATACTGTATTTTTAGAAAAAAAAGTGCAGATAAAGGTACTTAAATTCTCTTATAAGTCCAGTTGAATACAGCTAGTTCTTAGCCGGCCAAAGCTGAGGTTTTTAAGCAGAAAATATTTCACACTGTACCACTTAAATAGGCAAGGACAGGAAATCAAAGAATGTGGCTACCCCCACACCTGTAATTACTAGCAAATAACAAAATTCAGCAAACACTGACTAACTTCCAGTTAAGTTAATATTCCTGCAACACAGTTAAAATCAATTTACATACTGTATTTTTGAAAAAAAGTGCAGATAAAGGTACTTAAATTCTCTTATACGTCCAGTTGAATACAGCTAGTTCTTAGCCAGCCAAAGCTGAGGTTTTTAAGCAGAAAATATTTCACACTGTACCACTTAAATAGGCAAGGACAGGAAATCAAAGAATGTGGCTACCCCCACACCTGTAATTACTAGCAAATAACAAAATTCAGCAAACACTGACTAACTTCCAGTTCAGTTAATATTCCTGCAACACAGTTAAAATTAATTTAAATACTGTATTTTTGGAAATAAAAGTGCAGATAAAGGTTCTTAAATTCTCTTATACGTCCAGTTGAATACAGCTACTTCTTAGCCGGCCAAAGCTGAGGTTTTTAAGCAGAAAATATTTCACACTGTACCACTTAAATAGGCAAGGACAGGAAATCAAAGAATGTGGCTACCCCCGCAACTGTAATTACTAGCAAATAACAAAATTCAGCAAACACTGACTAACTTCCAGTTCAGTTAATATTCCTGCAACACAGTTAAAATCAATTTAAATATTGTATTTTTTGAAAAAAAGTGCAGATAAAGGTACTTAAATTCTCTTATACGTCCAGTTGAATACAGCTAGTTCTTAGCCAGCCAAAGCTGTGGTTTTTACACAATAGCAGGACATGGTAAACTCACAAAAAGAGTACACAGTAATCTTGAGCAAACAGTAGTATTGATTCATTGTGATCAAGGACGTGATTTTCAATAGACTAATCATCAAGAAAATATAGGCTAGGCTTAGTTATAACTGTAATCAGAACAAGAAATCGAATACTATTTATGACAGACCATTTGATTTTTGAATGATTGCTTTATTGTTCAATTCCTCTTCTACTTTTCATATATATATATATATATATATATATATATATATATATATGTGTGTGTGTGTGTGTGTGTGTGTGTGTGTGTGCGTTTGTGGGTGTGTGTTTAATTTCTGCTGTTAGGAAAAAAATGACTCAAAGAAAATCATGTCCTCTGGGTCTTCTGATCTGTACACCACATACAGTATAGCATGTGTATATATATATATATATATATATATATATATATATATATATATATATATATGTATGTATATATATATATATATATATATATATGTATGTATGGGTCCTAGTCTTTACATCAAAAGTACGTTAAATTGAAATGTTCTACAGCAGACTCACTTTCGCTAAAGTGCATTTTAGTGAAAATGCACTTTCGTAAAAAAAGAAAAGAAAAAAAACACAGTTTGCATGTAAATTTAGTTGTACATCAACATTTACTGTTGATTGTACAACTAAGCAAACTGTTGCTTAGATCGCGGCACAGCCGGGATAAGGGAATATTCCCTTTTCCCCAATGTAGTGCAATCTTGGAGTGAGAATATTAAAGTAGGGGGTCTGGGGGGCACAGCCCACTTGCATAAAATTGATTAGTGTTTTATTTTTGTAGGTTTTTTGCCATTTTTTTTTTTGCAAAAGTACATTTTCGCTAAAATGCACTTTCGCGAAAGTGATTTTGCTGTAGTACATTTTTATTTAATGTACTTTCGATGTAGCAACATAGATACATATATATATATATATATATATATATATATATATATATATATATACATAGAGAGAGACAGATACGAATATTTCAGGCATGGGTAATAATGCCCTTCTAGCCTGGGCTGTTCTTAAAAATATTTAAATTAGTGCTTGCTTTAATGTAATTTGGCAGTCTATATCCAAGCATCAGCTGCTCTCTCACAGAACCAATTAGTACACTTCTCATTCCTATAGAATTTTTAACATAGGCTGTCTGATGATTCTATACTATTTTTTGATAACCCAAAACATTACCAGAGTTGTTAATTGTCTTTAAATGCCCTGTATATCTAAACAAGGTCTCCTGTTAAATATCTGTATGAGACGCTGTACAAGTTCAGATATTTTAGTCTTTCATAATAACTTAAATTTTTACAACCATGGATGTGTGTGGTATATGCCTGCTAGACTCTTTCCAATGTATTCATTCTAAGACACCACACCCACCCACTCACACTTCTTCCAGCTCTATGTACTCCAAGCTCACTCTCACTGTCTTGCCAGCCTGTATATTTTTGCATTACACTTTCACCTTTTGGTTTGCTCTGTCTCATGATACTTGCCCTCCAGTGTGCACTCAAGTACTACATAAAACCAATCCATTCTGAATCTGCTTGCACTTTTCATACCATTTTCTGTAGCACTCAAAAATACTTATGCTTGCTCACTATTGGTTGTCTGTGTCACTTTTCTCCTTTACCAACTACAGCCAGCCCCATGTCAATATGTCACTTCCTTAACTCCTCCCTATCTTAGTTATTCACTACTCAAAATGCATGGAGAAGCACTCTTAAAAATTTGCTACTCATAACACATCAACATTTACTTATAGCCATTTTCTCTTCAAAATACACAGCAATCACTGAAAACAAAACATCTCTTTCTACTTTTGCTCCTAACTCCTACAGCCCCACCCCACAAATATATCAGCAATTTACCCTAACAAACTTAATTTAGATGCTATTTGCCTACCATACATTTATTAGCAATTCCCAGGTGCATATATTTTATATGGATTCTGCCAAACATCATACTCTAAAAATTGTCACTGTATCTTAATTATAAATTAATTGTTGCATATCAGCTATATACCCTCTTTTGCCAAACAACTATTCAAACTTAATATAAATTACCATATCCCATGGACACTTTAAACACTTATTTAGGCATCATATTTAAATGAAACAGCAGTCATCTATTTCCATTGTACTATATACTATATTACAACATACTATACCCATAGACTTAAAATCAGCATTTGCAGTCACTTCACTCTCTTTATGCTCCCTCTTTATCCCTATAACCTTCTACTAGAACAATTAAGTCTTTACCCACACATTCTAAAATCATCTGTCTACAGGCTTACGACCTTTACATTTACCCATCTTGTCTGTTACAACTACCTTTACTATACACATCCAAGTCACAAAACATCCTTTGCCTACACATATACTTCCAATCAGTTGGAACCATCCAGTTTTCAACCATCACCTTATCTTTCCCTCAAATTTCAGTACTTCATCTCTTACTGTATACTATTTAATCTACCTTCAGCATTCTATAGCACTTCTATCCACCACAACATACTATTGTTTCCTATTTTTTTCTGTTTCATGGCTTAGCCCTACCCTACTCTTACCTCAACATCATGAATAATTTTCATGCGCACCTTACATCTTTACTGCTGCTTGTATCCTTATCCAACATCTCAATGACGTAGTCACTCACTACTATGCAAAACAAAACTCCCTTTGCAACACATACTTTGTCGCAGAAGTGTGTATTAAGTGGGCCTCACAACCAAAATTTCTCCTGCTATCCAAAAAACAACCCCTTTTGCATCTTATGTATTACCTTCAACCATTCCCCTCTCCCAGTCTTCTGTCCTTAGGTTTAAAACCCACCATGATTACTATCACACTTCTTGCCAAACTGAGAAGAGATTTTGAACCTGATCCAGGTCCCACATGTTCTCAATACCCTCACTCTACTTTATGAGACTAAAAATATCCATAACCTACATGAACATTATCAGTTTTAACAACAAATGGGAATTAGATGTATAGCTTAAAGAATTTCAACTCAAAGTAACTAAAATTGACAAAACATGGATTACAGGCTACTCATGGATATCCCCAATATTTCTAACTTCTATCATGTCTACATTAATAATAATTCTATCAAATGCAATGGTTGTGGTAACCTGTCTAATATTAGCTCATGACTAACGGCATTTAGCAATACTAAAAATGAAACTCTCAGTTGTACACTGCTTCAAATTACTTTAAACTGCTATAACAAAGTTCTTTTAACCATTATCTGTTTTCCTCCCGGTATAACTGAATATTAATGCAAAATGGACTGCTACACATATTCACTTCACTGTGCTTCTGCAAATTTCTATAAACTGATTATCACTGGTGTTTTTAACATCAGCCAGAAGGATGAAAATAAATCACTCTTCACTCATTTTCTTTCTTTCCCTAATCTTACCCAAAAGGATACCCCTGGTATAAAATCTAACAACAATTGAAGCAAAGCTACCATTTTATCTAATAATTAATAATATATTCACTAAATTAAGACATCTAACTATAATTTCAGAGCAGTCCTTTGCCACTTCTCTCCTACTGGTCATTTAAAACAGCCTAAGATGAATCAGATGTAAACTAATTCCTGAAACCTCCTCCAGTTCTATTAAGCAAGAGCCCAGTTTGGTGGATCTACATTCAATTACTCTCTTCCATTCAAGACAAACTCTTTCTGGTTAAAGAAGTTATAATTAAAAAAAAAGTCCCTGGTAACTGAGGACCAATGGAAGATAATAAGGGATAGTGAAAAAAAATGGATGCTATGAAAATGTAACCGTAATGATACCACCACCTACAGCAACTATTTAGAAAAAAGAGCAGCAACAATAATAAAAGCAAATGAAGTTAAAGTATCCTACTTCAGGGCCATCCATTTTTCCCATTTCACTCAATCTAAATATTTCAGGAAGACTGCAAGACATATTAGATCTCTTTCAATCTTTCCAAGGCTGAATAGCTCTTTCTTTATATTCATTCCTGATCTACTCAGTCTAATAAAATTAATCTTACACTCTACTCTTCCGCAATAATTTTAACCCTTTGAGAACATAAATTCCTCTATTTCTGCTTCCCCTTTCCACAATCTCATAGACAATACTTATTTTTGTTTCAAGGTAATTTTCCCTCTGGAATAACCAAGTACTTTCACAACAGTTTAAAATACACTGAAAACCTCATTTTCCAGTCCTTCACGTCAGAATACTGTGATAAGGCTCTGATCATCTAGGAAACCCCCATCATTTTTTCTTCAGTCACAAATAAAATTCCACATATTTTTAAATTCCCTTTTTTCATCCTCCTTCAAGAAAGATAACAACTCTTGATCTCCAAATGACTTTAGACATATATCAAATATTTGCCTCCTCACTTAAATTAATAGAGACAATTGCTTGCAGACAAATATTATAGCATAATTACAGCAGAATATGTCTTGATAGAACAAATCATATCTAATAAGAACTCTTTATATGGGATATCCTTCTTGACTTACAAAACAATTGACAATATTAACCACAATTTACTCACTCAAAATCTTAGATCATATGGTTTATCTACCAATATAGCCTCTTGGTTTAAAAAATGCCTAGTTAAGATAACTTTCATAGTCTCCTCAAACCTTGGTACTTCCTAGAATTCTTTAAAGGGTGTTCCTCAAAACACCATCCTTGGTCCTCTAATCCTTGCCTTATACTTTAATATTCTTCTCACAAGCCCATCTCATACTTACTACTATATGCTGAAGACATATTATTAACTAATTCTCATAAAATAACTCCTCACTACCAAAATTCCTTCAAACAGGCCTTTCCTTACTCCTGAACTGGCTCATGACAAGCAGGATTGAAATTAATATCGAAAAAATGTAAAGCTGTGCTACTTTATACTCCTAAAAGAATCCATAATTCCACTCCCATTACCACAGACCCCAGTGTCACACCACCCTCTACAATAAAATGTGTCTCAGCATCCTTGCTGACATTTCACACCTACACTGAAATGCAGTCACAAAAAGCGATACAATAACAAAAAACTATCTTGTATTGCAGTAAATGTTATTATTCCTAGACTGGAATGCAGTCCATACATCGATTTTACAGATGACAGAAATAAAAAAAAAGTTTATTCTCCTAGCACACAGGAATGAACATCACTGTACAACTATACAAAATAATAGATTTTTTTCTGCTAGACCATCCCTCCTGCCGACCTTACTTACCTACAAACTATTACATGACTCCTATAGCTGACCTTTTTGTAGTTAGCCACTTACCCTATTCCTGATTATTCCATGAGGAACCATAGTGCTGTACAGCTTACCAGTCCCCCATTGCAACTGTTTATAGGTGAAAATGCTTTTACTAAATTTGCCAGAGACGCCTATAATACTCTTCCTTCTGAAATAAAAAATCAGTAACTTACAGCAATTTCATAAGCAACTTAATTTCCATAAAAAAATCAAAATGGTCCTACTTCATCAACAAAGAACAAAGGTATATACCCTGTTTACCCCCATGTTACCAGTTCATAACATTAACATTATTAAACCATACATCTCCTTGTATCACTAGCAGACTAAACATTGACGGTATTGCATGATTGTAAAGAATGTACATTTGTAAATATTCTTCATTATTTTTTGTTATTCAATAGTTAACCTTTTTACTCAATCTTTGTGCCATTGTTAACCTTGCACTAATATAAGCATATGTGTTTTACATATTATTGTAAAATATTTGGTATTTCTGTATCAGTCATATACTTTTCTGACAAATGTTGTCTATTTTACATCCTATATGTAATTTTCTTTGCTTTTTGACCCAGGTAATGATTAAAAATGGTCTTCAGGCCATTTTGCAAACATAGGTAACAAACTCAAACAAATAAACAAAAATGCATTATTGTATCCTTTAGAAAGTCATCTACCCCAGGAACTACCACAATGACAATATGCCCTTAAGAGTTGACTCAGTTGTTCAGGACTAAGGAACTTATGTGGACAGTGACCTAACTTTTGACTAACATGTGTCTATTGTTGTAAGAAAGTCCTACATTGCAGATCTTATAAACAAAGGGATTGTGCCTAGATCTAGGGATGTTATTGTCCCCAGTTAATCAACCATCATTAGGCCAGTCATTGAATATAATGCCTCCTCTGGCATGTATCTGTCCAGACATATGGACACCCACTCAGTCAAAATAGGGGAAGCCATCTCTAGTAGTAGACCTGTAATGAGTTGTGTACCCCAAGGATCAGTCTTGGGGTCTCTACTGTTTGGGATATACTTTTCTGAGGTGCAATCCAAAACCAGTGGTCTGTGGCTGACCAGGTTTGCAGATAACTGCAAGCTGGGTGCTGTCTTGAATTTTCCTGGTGATGTAAACATCCTCCAAGATGGCCTTACCCAAACTAATGACTGGTACCAAAATCATGGCCTCAAGCTGAATGCCAAGAAATGTATTATTATCCCCTTTGAGGAAAATAGCATCCCCACTAACTATCACATTAATAACAATGCACTAAGCACAGAATCAGTCATGAGGGATTTGATAGCAACCTGACTTTTGACCACCACGTTGCTTCCATTGTACGGAAGGCTTTCTACATGGCCCACCTCATGGATCAAGGAGGTCATAACATCCCTGTACTCCTCCCTTATTGGACCCATTATCGAGTACAATGCCCCCTTCAACATGTACCTTGCCAAGCACATGCAGCAACTGGAGAGACCACAGTGGTTCCTGACCAGGAAAATCCAGGGTCTCAAACAGCTATCCTATACATATAGGCTAAAAGACCTGTCCCTCAACTCAGTCTCGTACAGACTGCTCAGAGGTGACCTGTGTCTGACATACTAGGCCATCTCAATCCCAGCCTTCATGGAGTTGCTGCATATTCGTAAGTCAAACTCCACTCACACAACCCACATCAAGGACTTAACTTGGTCTGTGACATTAATAAAACTTGTTGGCGGGCTAGATTTGTATCCCAAAAACTCCCCCATCTGTGGAATAAACTCCCTCTCTGTGTCAAGTAGAGTACCAAACTAGCCCTCTTTAAGAGAAACCTGGATGACTGGATGGGAAATAGAAAATACACCCCTGGGATCCCACCTATGTCCCTGCTGGACAGGGGAAACAGGTGCTGACTTTGAGGGAACATGGGTGATATTCTTGGCTAGGCTTATAAGGTCCTCAAGGCGAATAACCTTGTATCATCCCTATGAACCTATGAACAACTGGAATGCACACAAAGATATCTTACTAAAAGGATACAAGGCATTCTTTATCCAACTTTATATCTTACAAATCAGTGTTAAAAACACTTTAATTCTTTCTTCATTTCTCAGTTTAAGGATCAGCACTGATGGTAAAATTGTATACCACACGTCTTTTTCTTCATACATGACATCATTTCTTGACCTCTCAAACTTTATCTGCTTTACATTTCTGGCAGTATGTATCATGCCCCAGGTTTAACCAACATTTCACCTCATCCACCCATCAGTATAATTAAAGAAATAAGGAAAGCTGATGCCATTTTCCACCATATACTTTTCCTAAATACTGCCAATTTTGCTACTGATTCCACTTAATGAAGCACAGTAATTTCACAATATACCTCATTCACCTTATCTATGTAATCATTCTCCACACAACACACTATGATGCACCTACCAAGTTAAGGCAATACCAATAGTATACCCCTAGTAATGCAATAGCATTAAACAAGACAATCGGCTTAGCAACAGAGCACTAGTCTTCTATTAAACTTTCTACACATATCCCATAGTAATGAATAGCCATGAAACCTTTCTTCTAATCATTGCCTTTGCCTGCATATCCAACTTTTATTTGTCCATTTTATCACATTGAACATACATGCATGCATACAAATATTTCAAGCACTGCAATAAGGGCCTTCTTGCCTGCCAATATACCAAAACAGTTGTGCCTATAATGTGTCCAGGCTGTTTTTAAAAATATCTCAACTAGTGCCTACTTTATTTAATTTGGTAGCCTGCTCCAAACATCAGCTGCTCTCTCAGACAACCAATTAGTGCACGTTTTATTCCTATGAAATATTCTACATGGGTTGTCTGATGATTCTCTTCTTCTACTTTTTGATAGCCCCAAACATTCCCAGAACTAGCTGTCTCTAAATGCCCTATACACCTGAATAAGGTCTCCTCTTAAATATCTATATGAGACACTGTACAAGTTCATGGATGCACTTGGTATGTATCCACTGTACTCTTTCCAGTTTATTCATGCTTCTTTTCTTATAAGGTTTCCATATTAATTATAATTATATATAATTAATATAATTAATTAATATATATTAATATTATATATATATTATAATTAAAATAATTAAAATAATATAATTATAATTTCCCCTACCCACTAGCCAACCTCTTTAAAACTCCCACAGATGCACTATATATTATCACACATTACTTACCAACTCACTGTCGCCTACTCCTCACTGCCCCATCTATACACACTAACTCTCCCCTAGACTAAGTTGAAAAGCTTTTTCTTAAAATGTCAATGCACCTCATATGAACTTGTCTGTTTTCTCCTCCTTTTTTAGTTTTTTCTTTTCTTGTCTTATCTTCAGTACATCTTCAAGATTATCTCTACTAAACATACTGTATGAACAACAATC
This sequence comes from Protopterus annectens, assembly GCF_019279795.1. Classification (NCBI taxonomy): domain Eukaryota; kingdom Metazoa; phylum Chordata; order Ceratodontiformes; family Protopteridae; genus Protopterus; species Protopterus annectens. The sequence continues at coordinate 1,700,821,031 of NC_056725.1, read as the reverse complement.
AAATGTTGCTACCTGCTATACTTTTAATTGTATGTCTAAACCACTATGCTTATGTAAATATTTAATGCAATCATATGTTATTGTCTGCTATATTTTTATAACTGAATGTATAAATATCTTATGTATAGTATGTTAGAAATTGTTCTGGAGCTTTTCTCCCCAGGCCTCCATTGAAAACGAACAGCTCTGTCCAGTCAGACCTTCCCGGTTAACAAATGTAAAATAAAATAAAAATAAATAAACTATTGTTATTACATTATTACATACTCAAGTTTGGGTCTAATATAACTAGCAAACAATGACTTCATAATTTGTGATTTCCTAAATCATTTTATGCAACCTATAGTTCTATAACTATCTTTAACCAATTGGTTGATACGATTAGAAAAACTCAGAGCTGGATCTATCCATATATCCAAGTCTTTAAATGAAGCTACATTGAAGGAATTTCTTTGTACTTCTCTGCACTTGAAAATGAATGCTTCTTCCATCACTTTTTAATGAAGTTTAATTCAGTTCTCTGTATACATCTAAATGTTTTTGTTCCTCAGTAAAACTTCTTTCCAATATTTTATCAACCATCAGTCAATATACATAACTTTGTAATAGTTGCTTTTTAACTTAAGGCATACTTAAGGAGCTAGGGAAACCTTGTCATATGATATTCCACCAGATTCAGCAAGCTCTGCACAGTGTGCCAGAATAATGCAGGAGCTACTGGAGGCGATATGGCTGCCATGCAATCCAGGAAGAAGCTCTTGGGATGTGCACAAGCGCTCCTACACTATTCCTGCACGGATACAGATCATGTATGCAAATTAGCCCATTTGCAGGTGAAAACCATGCAAATGAGGTGAATTTGTGATGCGGGAAGCTGTCAGCCGGCCGTGCAGTACTACTGTAGTGTGCAGAAATGTACTCGGTAAGTAACCGAGTACATTTTTGCAAACTACAAAACGGAACCATGACAGCTCCAAATAAAGGGTGTATAGTATGTGTAAAGCATGGCAATGGCCAAATATATGGCCATTGGCATGGAAAACAGTTGCCAAAATTAAAAAAATAACTTTTTTTAGCCGATTTCGGCTGTTTAAGTGTAGGGCAGCGGCACGCGAATGGGATCGGGAGGAAAATAAAAAAAAAAAATGAAATAAGCATTGTATCCAAAATCACTATTTTGCCATTATTCTCAATGGCAGGCAGAAGACAACAAGGCCAGTGATAGTGGTTGCTAATGGGGAAGACTCAGTGTGGGACCTGTAATTATGAATTAGCAGGCAATCCTATGCAAATGAGGGGAATGATACTGAATCCCAGATTCCCCTCAATGCTAGCCAGCACCCAACCGTGTAAGTGCAGGAATGCCATGGTGCAAGCCTAAGAGTTAGCTGACATCATGGGGGGTGTCAGGCATACTGTAAGCCTATTGGAGCCTTGTGGCTTGAGTTTGCCCTTAGCTTAGCAGAGCTAAGCAAGGGGGTGTGTTTGAGGCTGCCTAGCACTCTTTACATTGCCTAAGGGGGTGTTCCTGCCACGCACCAGATTTTAAAGAAAAAAAAAAAAAACTAAACCAGGAAGTAGCAGCTCTGTGCACATCTGAACACTGTGTTTGTGCATCTCTCCCCTGGGCTTAAACAGGAAGGGAATGGGAAGGTAATCAAAGAGAACTAGCATAGCTGGCAGGTGAAATGTAACAGAATCAGTGAATTACACAGGCAGCAGACCAGACCAGCCCAGCACACCACTAAAAACTATGCAAACACCTTACCCTCTGTTTTTTGCCACATACTCTACACCACCGGTGTACACAAGTGGGGAAATTTTACCAAACAAAAGCAACAAAATGATAGGGGCTGCAGCAGTTATCATACATCAACATGTGGAAGAGGCTGAGAGTGTTGAGGATGAGAATGCTGACGACCAACCCACAGTGAGGAGAAGGAGAAGAGTGTACAGACCCAGGGTAACATACCAGGGGCTACATGAGCTGGAGATAGTGGAACGCTATAGGGTGGACAGGGACCTCCTACAGCAAATTGTTGAGCTGTGCTGGCTACACCTCACACACGGAACTAACAGAGGGGAACCATCCCAGTGGATATCAAGGTATGTGCAGGCTTAAGAATACTAGCCGCAGGTACCTTCCAAAGGTCACCTGGGGATATCATGGGGATCTCACAGGCATCAGCATCTAGGGTACTCCACCAGTTCCTGGATGCCATGTCAACACATGCTGGTGAGCACCTATATTTCCCCAACACCCGTGAGGCGTTGGCCAGCAATATGCATCTCTTCTTCCAAATAGCAGAATATCCTAAGGTAGTGGTTGCTATAGACTGCATGCACATATGCATCAAAGCACCACCTGGTGAGTGGGGTAGGGTCTACATCAACCGCAAGGGCTTCCCCTCCATCAACTGCCAGGTCATGTGCGATGCCCAGGGCATTATAATCAATGTGGGTGCTGGCTGCCCTGGAAGCTATCACGACTTCCACATCTGGCATCTAATGCAGCTGTACCAGAGATTTGCCAATGGAGACATCGCTTATGGTCACCTAGTGGGAGATGCTGGTTACGCTCTGGAGCCATGGCTGATGAAATTGATCAGAAATGTACACACACCCGGACAAGAACTCCAAAATGAGGCACATGTACAGACCAGAATCATAATAGTGCGTGTGTTTGGGATGCTCAAGTCACGGTTCCAGTGCCTGGACACATCCAGTGTAGCCTTGCAGTACTCACCACCTACATGTACCCAAATTGTCATCGTATGTGCCATGCTACACAATATGATCATGTGGAAACAGCTGCAGCAGTAACAGCATGGGGCAGGGCCACACAGCCCCTCACCATTGCCAAGGCCTGCACAGGCTCAGAGTGACTCAGAGGAGGAACAACCTGAGCCTGCCCCAGCAGGCAGAAGGAGGCGTGCCCAGTATGCCCAGGCCTTGGCAAAGAGGCAATGCATAGCACATACACTGACACTGTAGGGACCCAGGAAATGACACCTCTCTATTACTCGCACATAGAGTAAAAGGGATGCCAAACATGACACTACCTGTGCTTAACCATGTATAAGGAGTGTACTATGTGCATCTGACATAGTCAGCCCTCCAGCACCATCCTCAATACTGGCACAGCCACAAGGTAAGTCACTCTTCCTACCAATTGCCAAATTGAGCAGTATGTGTTGTTACTTGTATCTATGGTATGGATGTGAGCATGCAAGGGAATCGGGTGACTGAATGGGATGCCAGCAGATAGTAGACACCTATAGTAGCAGCATGAGATCTGTAACAAATACTGGTGTCATCATAATAACCAGTACTAGACAAGGTGACAAAACTCACTGCAGGAAATATGCTGGGTCACATGTGTGTCCATAGGACACACACATGCCAGTCAGGGAGGCTCACATACCCAACAAAAGTCTTAGCCAGCAGGACAGGTGTAGACAATCACAAACAAAGGCTGTGCTAAGGCCTCTGATTGATGGCTCTGGAGAACATCCCCCCCAGACCTACATAGACAGACTACAACAGGTCAGGCAGTGAGATGTTAGTTCTGAAGGGTAAGAAGTCAAAAACTGAAATGTTGCTCAATCAATCCTAAGACCTGTAGTACACTGATATGCCTCTAGTCAGCATGATAGGTTAAAATACAGAATGAAATGGAGTACCTGAAATTCCAATACAGTCATAGCAAATGCATACAACTGCCAGGTGTGCCAACCAATCCTATGTAGAAATGTAGTAACAGTCAGGTGTGCCACCCAATCCTGTGTACAAATGTAGTAACAGTCATGCATGCCCCCCAATCCTATGTAAACCACTAGTAAGAGTCAGGTGTGCCCCCCAATCCTATGTAGAAATGTAGTAACAGTCAGGTGTGCCCCACAATCCTCCCCCCAATACTATGTAGACATGTAGTAACAGTCAGGTTTGCCTCCCCCCAATCCTATGTAGAAATGTAGTAACAGTCAGGTGTTCCCGCCAATCTTATGTAGAAATGTTGTAACAGTCAGGTGTGCACCCCCCCCCCAATCCTATGTAGAAATGTAGCAACATGTATGTGAAGGTATAATAACAGTGGAGCACAGATCACCTGAGCTGGTCAAGGTAGCAGGATAGATTGTAGCATGTGTATAATATGCAGGTCTGTGTGTGTTAGGTTGGTGTGTGTTGTATATTGTGTGAGAGTGGTCAGTATGTATGCATGGTGTGGTTTGTCCTGGTGGCCATTGCACAGTACTGCCGATGACAGGTCCAAGTACTCAAAACTACAGTGCCAAACACAATGCTTCTCAGCAAAACACATTCCAGCAGTAAGCCATAGTAAATGTTTGGAAGTAATATGTGTCACCATCTGAAAGATGGACATGGCATGAATGTTGGCCCAGACATACAGGCAGCACACAGGGGGAAGTACCCCAGACAGACAGTGTATAATATGTAACTGTCTAATGGGCACACCCTTGGAATTGTACATACAGGTTTGCAGCACATTATTTGAGCTTGTAGTAGGAAATACCGATGTCATCTGGCCAAACACTGGCAGACCACAAAGGTCATAGGAATTAAGTATTGAGAAACAGCTGATGTCCCTGCACAAGCCAGCATAAGTGGAATGCCCCATGCATATATGTGAGATAGATGCAAGTAGTGTCCATAGCACACATGCACCCAGCTCACCCTATCACCACCCACAGGTACCTCTGTAGTCTTATCCCTGCTGTTGGGAATAAGTACAATATGACCCCCACCTGTGTATGGCAATAGCGAAAGAATGCAGCATGCAGAGCATGTGTCCAATGCAGGTGTGTCCCTAGCTGTAAGCAGCACCCTGCCAGCATCCACACCACTGGACCAATACTGACAGAAAGTATTGGCATGAGCACCTTGCACACCTAGCCTGTCACCCCAGGAGAATATAGTGTATTGCAGTTTGGGACTGTAGGAGTGACAGAATGCAATGGCCTGCTACAGCTGGCTTGCATCACTACCAAATTGCCTATATTCCTCTGCCAAAGGCCTGTGTCTCACCCGTACTGCCAATGTATGTTATGTCATGGATTCCCAAATAACATAACACAGTCTACAGAACCAAATGCAAGGCCATGTGGACAAATCACAGTAACATGTCCACCATGTCCTACTGCATGAAATGTGGACCAACACCAACTTACTGCTGGGATGAGGTGATAACTATAGGGAACATATCAGATAATGTTTGCATAATGTATGGAAGAAGATAGAATAATAGACGGGGTGTGAGAGCATGTGAGAGCATGGGCAGCATGAAGCGTGTGAAGTCCAAAACTCAGCTGTGTGCACATACTATCCCTGGCTGCAAACATAAGAATGGGTGGCTACAAACCTGCTCGTAAACCACAATGTGAAGGGGTAATGTCCAGAATTATGACCCCTGCCTCTGGGTAACCTGTGTGAATCTGTACAGCTGTGAGGTATGACCACAGCAGGGTATGGCCATACTGACACGTTGATGGATGTACAAGCATGAAATCCTCTGCCACCACTGTACCAAGGTGCTGAACCATTTACACAGACCCAGCATCAAGTGTCTGCAGCTTCCCCTCCAATATGGCATAATTGTGCAAGAATATGTAGGCTGCTGACCAAAATACTGGACACAGCTGCATTCACCCTGTGTTCCCCAGGACATCACTGCAAGCAAATATGTATACCTGACAGTACTTGATGACATAAAATGTCACAATGTATAACAGTACATATGTCTGAATATCTCTGCTAACACCAGGACCATGTAGTAGAAGCAGCACAGACACAATTACCTACAGTAACCCATTATCCTTTGCCATTTTGACCCCATATTGTCAACCAATCTACAGATATCCTGCAGAAACAGTTTGCTAGCTGTTAGTGTAGAACACAGAAGTCTGCAGTGGAGTACAATCTACCTGGAATGGATTCACACATTCAGTACAGAAGGTCATACTGGGCATGCTCCCACACTTAGAGAAATGAAGGCCATGTCATGTCAGACAACAAAATACTGAAAGGTCATATTGGGCATGCTCACATACTTAAAGAAATGAAGTCCATGTCTGGCCACAACAATACATATCTGACAGTTGCAGACATTAGTGCATAGACTCCTCAGTACACACCAGTCAGGCTTTGCACACACATTGGATAGGAATACACACATATATCCAAGAACAACACACTATAATATTCCAAAAATACACATACATAGATGTGTGGAAGAGAGTGACAGTGACAAAGTGCCTTCCATCATGAGGCCTGTCCCACCCAGCACACATCCAATTGGCTAAAACCACATGATGTGCAAATATCAATCATCATAGACATTTGCCTCTGGTATACCTCAACACTATAGTGTCTGTGGTGCTTGTGTGCTAACTGTATAACATGACTGTACAAGTCAGTAGTTATCTAGCAGATGTATACACATACCTGTGAAATATAAACCTGTGTGTTCCTGAGTGTTGTGTGTCTGCCTCTAGATGAATGGGTTATGGCCCATGCACACACACTACACTCCCCTTTGCCCTACTATGGCAAGCCTGCTGATGTCTTCAGCTTGAAATACACATTTGGAGAAGTAGTAACCCAGTAACCTTCATGGTGCATCCTATAACTATGTAATGCTGTAGTGTGATGCACTAGTTAGGTAGAAGTTCTAATCCCAGACGTGGCAAGTGTGTGTGTTTGTCTGTGTGGGGAGCAATGCTTTTGAGGCCAATCACAGTCACTACAACCTCCATTGCCCTTCTTTGGTGAGCCTGCTGATGTCATTCACTTTGAAATACACCTTTTGGAAAGGAGTAGCCCAATAATCTCCGTGGTGCATCCTGTAACTGTTTAGTTTGATAAACTAATGAGTTAGGAGTTCTATTCCCAGACATGGCAAGTGTGGATGTCTGTGTAGGGAGCAATGCTTGTGAGGCCATTCACAGTCACTGCAACCTCCATTGCCCTTCTTTGGCATGCCTGCTGATGTCATTCACTTTAAAATATACCTTTGGAGAAAGATTAGCCTAGTAATCTCTTTAGAACATTGTATAACTATGTAATGTTGTAGTGTGATATACTAATTAGGTAGGAGCTCTATTCCCAGACACAGCAAGTGTAGATGTTTGTTTGTCTGTGTAGGGATCAATGCTTTTGACACCATTCACAGTCACTACAGCCTCCATTTCCCTTCTTTGGCAAGCCTGCTGTCATTCACTTTGAACTACAAATTTGGGGAAAGAGTAACCCAGTAATCTCTGTGGTGCTGTAGTGTGATAAACTAGTTAGGTAAAAAGTTCTGTTCCCAAACATGGCAAATTTTTTTTTTTTTGTTTTTTGTTTTT